>NW_024585158.1:0-9911 GCF_018398535.1 Haplochromis burtoni
TTCATATTTCCATTTGTACCATAAATGTAACTGCTATTTCTGTATTTCTACACCAGGGGTGTCCAAACTTTTTGCAAAGAGGGCCAGATTGGGAAGGTGAGATGTGTGGGGGCCGACCATTCAGCCTGAAATATTTTGAACCATTAACATTAAATGCAAATGAACAATTTTACAATATGTTTTTTCCTTTTTTTCAAACACAAATTTTTATTATGATTGATTTATTATTAAACGTTTTCACCAAAATCATGTATTTGAAGAACATATAAAATGAAGAAAAAATAAACATCTAAATACAAAACACGTGAACAGGAAAATAACATTAAGAGTCAACTTATTCAAAAGTACAAAACATTGTGGGCCATATAAATCCGTACATCACTCGTTTATTAGTTTTTTAATTGACCATCAAAAGTCCTCAAAAAACTACAATATGTTATTTTATTTTGAATCAGATATCAAAAACAAAAATGGATGCGTTTTCAATTTTAAACCAACAACCAGGATAAACAATGTGTATTCTGACTGCGATACTTGGTGTCATCAGGGTCCACGGACAAAGGAGAGGAAAAAAACATGATCTCCTAACAGCTGCAAAATCCTGAAAGCGGTGTTGAAACTCCTCAGCCAGAGAAGAGATGTCTGCTACATACCTCCTCATTTGTGTACTGATATTGGTTTGTGGAAAACTGGTCATTATTTCCTGCAGTGATGGGAAATGTGTGGTATTGGGCTGCGTTTGTGACAGGTGTCTTTGGAAAAGTAGCAGTTTGATGTGTGAATACAGTTGGCTTACCACAGCATTTAGCCCCTGAAGGCTCGTGTTCAGCGCGTTATGTCAACTAAAAATCCAAAATCAGCCAGCCAAACATGATCAGGTGGTTGGTTGGTTGTAATTCGTATTAGTTAATAATTTAGAATATGATGACATGCATTCACAAAGAATTTTTACAATATCTTAACATTTATGTGTTTCTGTATCAACTGATTACTGTACTTCTCATATAGTTTCAGCTCAAATAATACATATACTTATGCGGTGAAATATGTCCTTGTCTTCTCCTTGGCCAAATAAATTCTTTGTACCCACATAAACAGCAAAGTGTTTGTAAGCTTTTTTCACTCTGGAACATCCCTTTGGAAATGAAATTATGTCTTAAATGTGTACTGAAAATAGAAAAAATGGTTTTACCACCAGATACTGACTGCATAACAAGAAAAAACAGCAATATTTTGTCTACAACTAATAAAAGACTTGAATGAATGTTTTAAAATGCTTAATAATAATACATTTTTTATACATCCAGTAAAATACAATAACAACAGCACTGCAACAATAGCATTGGTTAGGTTTACATTTATTTGTTGTTATTCCAGTAAAGTAAACTGAAAAATTAGAGGTCATGATGTACCACAAAGCTTTGTGGAATATCACTGATAAAATGGCAGGTTTCCAGATCTGGTACTTTCTTCATACTTACTCAATCATAGTATGAAGACTTCTCAACTGTAAACAGTAACTTCTAAAAGTATTTAGACATTTGCATTTTTATCCAAGGTCAGATGTCACCATTGTCCCTACTGCCAAATGCAACTCAACAGATGATGCTACTATTAATTTTTAAAATTGTGGATTTACAGCATCCTTAAGGGACACTGAATGCACACTGAAGGGAATTGTTTTGAATGAAATCTAAACACAGTGAAGTTTATAAAAGTAAAACTGTGAATACTTTCTACTCATGCAGCTTGCAAAAGTATTACTTTTTTTTGTTCCATCAGAAGTTTTCTGTCAGTCTTTAAAAAAAAGCATTTTACATGTTACACTGGCAATCTTACACAAATAAATATGGTTTCTATGTGACATATAATTCAGATTATACAAAACAGAAATAAAAAAAGTAAGAAGTTACATCACCGTTAATCTCTACTACTGGGACCACCAGAAGGTGAAATGTCAAAGCAACCAGGATAAAATTCCTCATTTTTGTAAGATTAAAGAATTAAGAATAAAGAATAAGCAGAGGGGGTCACATAAGTTTCCAGAAGCTTCAAAATAATCCCATATAAGGCAAACACTTGACTGGTTATACAGTATCTTTTTCAAGCAGTACGTGACTTTTTCAGCTTATTCTGTTCTTGCAGAACATGTCTTTGTGGTGAGATGACAGGAACTGGCAAATGTGGTCGCGATTTCAGTTTCACTTTCTTGCAGAACTCTGTGAGTTTAAAAGGTTACAACATGAAACAATCTGTCAGGTTCAACAGGTTGTGTGTTAACAGTTTATAGGCACTTGTTTAAAATTTTTATTCTTTACACATAAATCGTTCTCATTAATGACAATTGCTATCTCCAAAACTGTCAGCTGTATCATAATCTGCCACACATGTGTGTGTGTGTGTGTGTATATATTATATATATATATTATATATATTATATATACATATATTATATATATATATATATATTTATTATATATATATATATATTAATTATATATTATATATATTATATATATATATATTTTTTAATTTTAATTATTTAATTATTTAATTTTTGGGGTATAGCTTTATCAGAATATCTTTTGATACAAAGCCCAGTCGTTCTCGTTGATGCCGAAATTGATTAGATGACTAAGTTTACACGAATTCAGCTTTTAACAACTATAAAATGTTGAAATAGAGTATGAAATACTGAGCAACAACACAAACTACTCACCCATCAGAACATCATCTTTCAGGTCTTGCACTTAGCAAAGTCAGTAACAACTGCTCAGTCCCAAAGGCCTGGCACTGTACTTATTCTGCTCTCTTTTCACCTCCCTCTTTTGAGCATCACGATTATTTACAATCATATATATATATCTCAGTCATAGTTGTCTATCTTAATCAGATGATGGTGGAATGAAACGTATTAATTCAAACTGTATTCAAACAGTCGCAACAATGACGACTTTGACTGGCAAATAATATCGATTCCAGCAGCTGGCAGTTCAGTAAGGCCAGATTATTAGAAGGAATTAAATAAAGAATTGATCAGACTCCGATGGCTCGTCACAGAGTGAAATCTCAGCGGTGATAGGAATCAAGTTTCAAGTTTTATTGTCATGTACAGATAAACAGTGTAGCCACATTTACCCATAATGAAATTCTTTGGCTCTTAAATCGAGGCAGGTCCCTCTGGTACCCTCTGGTGGTGGTGAAAATAAGATGGAGGCTTGGATGAAGTGACTTGCGTGAGGTGGGTTGCACATAGGTTTCTGCAAGGGAAAATCAAAGATGAGCGGTGTGATTTTAAAGTATGGTGCGTGGAGGGTAATTGGTTTGAAGAAGGTGGGCAGAAAGATGACTGGACTACAGCATTGAGGTTTACAGTGTGGGAAAGTGGAAGTGATGAAATGAAAAAGAGAATGTCAGATTAATTCCTGTATTCTCCTAAAAAGTCCTCAAGCCAGGTATGATCTCATTGTGGTCCAGGAAACACACACTCACATTAGCTTAGCACATCAAACTCCACTCACTGTATTCCCTGATGATCAGTTTACTGAGTTTATTCATTACTGAAGGCACATAGGCATAACAAAACAAATACAAGGTGTTCAAGAAGAAAACAATTAATAAAAAGCAGTGCACAAATGTGTGATTATGTAATAGCACTTTCGTATTTAAGAGTTAATGTATGTGTTTTGTCATGTGTTCATGCGTGTTTATTGAACTGTCTTATAACGGGGAAAAAAGTCATTTGTCAGTTGGTACACGATGTGTGAATCCTGCATCTCCTGCTGAAGTTGGAAGAACAGGCAGTTGTGTGACTATGTAATTTAAACATTACTTCATTATGAATCTCCTTAAATTATTTAACAACCCTGTTATGAGCAAGTCCTGATAATAATGGAGCATGTTGGTTTTGTTTTTTTTTGTAAAGGTATCAACTGTCCTATGAGTCAGTCTGAGGAAAAAGATGAGGGACTGCTCCCTCAAATGAGGAACATGGCAGCCAGGCAGAACGCGAGAGGTAAGGTGGGAATCTCTTTCAACTCCAAATCCTCCGATTTAAAGTTTTGGAAAATGTTTTGTTAGGTTGGGATTGGGTATTTTTTGTTCTGTCCCTTGTCTTACAAAAACCACGTCCTTTACCTCTCAACTGGGCTCTTTTGGACATTTTAGAGACTTAATATATATAATATATATACTATTATGAATTTGATCATTCAGGGAACTATAGAAGGGATATTTGTACTTAGAAATGTAGGAAATAGGCAAAGCCAAATACTTGAAGTGATACTTTTTACTATTTTATATGAGATAAAGACAGTTCAAGAAAATATATAGTTATACCCAGGCTCCATAAATATTTGGACAGAGACAACTTTTTATCTTGGTTCTGTACATCACCACAATGAATTTTAAATAAAACAACTTGGATGCAGATGCTAATTGGACTAAGATCAGGTGACTGACTTGGCCATTCAAGAACATTCCACTTCTTTGCTTTAATAAACTCCTGGGTTCCTTTGTCTGCATGTTTTGTGTCATCGTCCATCTATACATCTATAATATGCAGTGGCGGTCCTAGCCTGTTTGGCACCCCTGGGCGACACTCCCTCTGGCCCCCCCCCCCCCCCCACACACATACACACACATACACACATATAAAACATATTAAGGATTGTACATTAACATAAAACTGTTGTTGAAATTCACCAGAGAAACACACACACACACACACACATGAAGAGAGAGTATGCATAGTATGCAAACGGCTACCAAACAGCCATTGTAATTCGTCATACATTGAGGACAGGACAAATCAACAACTGACAATGACTAATTAATAATAAAATCTGTAACATAATGTATTGTTTGGAGTTTAGTCTGTTACTGTTACTATTTTTACCATTTCTTCTGGGAGCAACTGTAATCCACATTATTTCCTTAGGGATTAATAAAGTATTCTGATTCTGATTGTTTCAGGATGACCTGCCATTATCCAATGACACATCTTCTTATCTGTATCTTTTGCTCGTTTCTCCTCCTCTTTTCTATTTTTTCTAAACCGAGCACCTGATGGCTTTGAACCTTTCTTGTCCATCTTCCATTGGTTTTAATTTTGGACTGCAGTATGAACACAAATCCCCCAACTCGAGGATCACCACAACTTAATCTAATAGACCTACACCTTAGTTCACAGATTCACTTTGGCTAAGGTGTATTTCTGGGATTTCACTCAACCCAGGATTCAAATCATGACTACACGGAGATGACAATAAAGTTTACTTTGACTTCAGCAGCGAGCAGGCGCACCGAGGGCTCTCGCGCTCACTTTTCGCGTATAGATTTTCGGAAATACATCGGTGCAAAGTCCCCCGCCGCCCCGCCCTCTCCTCTCTGTGCCGCAAGCAGCAGGCGCACCTCGCAAACGGAGGGCGCCCTTACTCCCAGGAAATGGGCGACAGAAAACCGATCGGTGCCTATACCATTCCCAATATGCGCTGGCTGATGTCGGGGCAGCATGAGTACGAGCAATTGTTTTTTTCCGATGCCCGTGATGCCGCCCCCCACCCCGATGTCGCCCCGGGCAACCGCCCGTGTCGTCCGTGTCAAAAACCGCTACTGAATTTGTACCCCTGCCTAATCAGTTTGGCTGCATTTAGCTGGATGTGAGCAGACAGTATGTCTCTGAACACCTCAGAATTCATTCGGCTGCGTCTGTCCTGTGTCACATCATCAACAAACACTAGTGTCTCGGTGCCACTGGCAGCCATGCACACCCAAACCATCACACTGCCTGTACTGTTTTACAGATGATGTGGTATACTTTGGATCATGAGCTGTTGCACACCTTCTCCTCTTGCCATCATTCTGGTAGAGGTTGATCTTGGTTTCATCTGTCCAGAAAATGTTTTTCGTGAACTATGCTCGCTTTTTTATGTTTTTTTTAGTGTGTGTGTGTTTTTCATTTTCTTTCTTTCTTTTAAGCAAAGTCCAGTCTAGCCTTTCTATTCTATCTCCTAAAGACTACAAAAGATATACATATACAGTCTGAAAGCCAGCATGGAAATGATTCAGACTTGCATTCTTTTAAATGGCCACCAGGGAGCGACTCATCAATACAAAATATATTTTATAGTCTACAAATCTTTGGTCTGGCTGGGAAAGGGTTCATTCTAGTCTAGCGTAACATATTAGCTTTGCTTTATTAGTGCTCAGTCCCCACTAACTTCCAAGTGTAGGATATACTTTGCACACATACTTGTCCTTTTATATGTATATTTATTACTATATCTATATATTTATCTATTTCCACTCTCGTTTTATACGAGTGCTTGATTTTTGTTGTATATTTGCTGCTATGACAACTCAATTTCCCTCTGGGATTAATAAAGTCTCTCTGATTCTGATTCTGGTAAAGATGCTAAATGCACTCACTGTTTTTACCAGCTAGTTTCTAGCTGTCTCTGTTTGATGTTCAGAAAGTAATGCACAGTTGATTTCTAGCTTTGTTTCTTACAGTGGCAGCAGGAAGCTGCAAAGGCAAATAACATAAAACACACCTTAACCAAACAGAAACAGTTGCTTGGAAAACTGAAACAACTACATTCATCATGAAAGTTATTACACATCCTAATAAAAATGTTATGTAGTGAAGAAAAAAAATTACTGATTAACTGTGTAAGAGTTGTAGAGTAACATATTATCTTTGTCTCCTTAGTTTATCCAGGTCACCATGAGCATTTGAAGAGGACAGCACTAAACAGAGGGACACCCACCACCTTTTAAAATCTTATATTAATGGCATTTTCTTCATATGTATTTTTACACACATTATTGTACAAAATGTCACTGAAACATTCCATTTTACCAAAAACCTTTTGTAAAGTAATGCATAGTGTTAAACTTAAGAACAAGTAACCTCGGTGTGTGCTAGTGTCATTTGAGTACTGGAGCTTATTAGTATCACTCTTACATCTGCATGGGCTCTTACCACTAGAGTAACGATGTAAACCTGCAGGCTGGTCAGTGGCATGTGAACATTAATGGAATTAATAAAGAAATGTATGAATTTACTTATACTTTGCTTCTATTTACTTCTGTTATCATTGGTTTAAGTTTCTGTCCTTCTAAAGATATCTTTTCTGTCCTTTAAATGCATGCAAGACATGCAATTAAAGGATTATGGTGCTTATAAATTCAGTGAAGCTTCAGGTTAATTACACTGTTTGTTATTTTTTAGTTATTTTATTAGGATTTATTTCATTTGAAGATTTAAGATGGTGAATATGTAAACTAGTTTTAGTGACTGTAAACATGTATCTAGAAAAACAAATGATTGCAACAGGTCTGCTTGAACTCATGCAAGAAACTACAAAGTAGTCCCAGAGTACAGGTTCATAGGTTTACAGTTACAGTGTTACCTTGAAAAAACTGGAACACCCACACATTTTATCATTGCATTTCTTAAGGACAGTTGGACCTGTCCTTAATTGACCAGGAAGCACTGAACCTCCTTCCCTTACTATTTAAAGAATCTGGTAATTTCAAGTCACATATTTCAGCACATAAATGTAATAGCATGAGAATTTGGTTGAAATCTAAAAAAGTTTTTTTGGTGATGGATTTAGGATGATATGCAATATGCACATCTGGAAATGTAAGAGCGCTTACTGTTGATGTTCTCTTTTGATGATAGAATTCATTCAACTTATGAGACCCAAACGTATGTTTGGGTATGAAATACAGATAATGAAATTAGTATGAATGCTATAGTTTAAGATTATGTATTGATTCAAATAATTTGTGAATTTCTCCATTGTAACCATCAATATAAACTTCTGTTCATGAAGAGTTGGGACCAAACTTACCTGCCTTACGGAAGTTTTTCAGAAGGATGGCAACCCCTACTGACCTCGAGGTTCCATGACTAAGATAATCTCCCCATGGTTTAAACCAAAAAGCATCATCAACTTTTAATGAGTTTCTTGTGTTTGTTTTCTTTCCTTTAAATATCTACATGATTTCAGATTTAGATGCCAGATGTCAGTATCGTAAACACAGAATGAGTGTGAACTAAATTTCTGACTTCATAGATGAATTGTTTAATCTGTGTAAGATATGGTTTCAAGTGGACATCATTGTCCTGTGTTTTGGTGCGGTGACCAACAACCTGATTTAAGATGGTACTGCAGAAAAAATAATTATACCAGGTGTCTTAAATATTTATGTAGATGCTGACAATGGCAGCCTCAGCACTGCATTTATTTAAATGCATTTAAACCCCTCTTGTATCTCACCACCAAATGGTTAATAACATTTAAGTCTAAAATATTGATGTAAATGGCACTGGGGGAAAGAATATTGGTGGTGCAAAAGCAAAGGGCCACATAATAAGACAGTATGTGTTGGGTCCACATTTATGAGACAAATAAGAACTGCATGGACACACTTCAATTTGACACAATCAAAAACAGAATCTTGCTCAGTGTTTTATTTTCAGTGAAGACTTCATGTCATGTAAAACAATGAATATAGAAAAGCAAGACAGGTTAAAAGTGTGGGAGTCCTTAAAACAGTGGTCCCCAACCTTTTTTGTGCCACGGACCGGTTTATGCCCGACAATATTTTCATGGACCGGCCTTTAAGGTCCGGGGGTTGGGGACCGCTGCCTTAAAACACTCTTAACACTGATCCTCAACTTCTGAATCCTTGTAAAGTTCTTCTAATATTCTTATGACTTCTTCATCTGATATGCTTTTCATTGCTTTCTCCGCTTTAGGTAATTTCTTTCCAAAGGACAATTTGAGAAAAAACCCTGCCTTGGTTCCAGGCTGTGAACAATAAAAAAGGAGGAAAAGCACTGTTAAAAGGAGGGTTATTTCAATTCAATTCAATTCAATTCAATTTTATTTATATAGCGCCAAATCACAACATAAGTCGCCTCAAGGCGCTTCATTATTTACCTTCTGTTCATCAGGTTGAAATTTTTTAACCATGTAATGAGCAAACACAGTAATACAATATTATTGTCACATACCTGCTTTACAAATGCTTTTCCATAACGCACCCAAGTTGCAAGATGTTCACAATTGTTGTTCAGCAGATTATATTTTCCACAGTTTTCCTCAGCTTTCATGACTTCGATATGTTTAATAATGTCAGCTTGACTTGATGGTGTCAACTTTTTATCCAGATAATTTTCTTTTTTATGTTCTCCCTGATTTGCAAGAGAACCAAAAACACAGTATATACCATCTTCAGTCTGACCTGTAATGATTAGAAGAAACTGCTAGAAATACGTTATAATAATTTGACAGCAAGCCCGTTACCATTTCTCATTAGTTTAATTTGCTTTTTTCATATTACCATTTGTATCGTAAATGTAACTGCTATTTCTGTACTTCTACACAAATAAGGAAAATGTACATCAGATACAAGACCCCCTTACTATGATTCTGGTTCGCGTTTAGGTCATTTGTATACTTAATTATTTAGAATTATGATGACATGCATTCAGAAAGAATTTTTACATTATCTTAACATGTATGTGTTTCAGGGATTAACTGATTACTGTACTTCTCATATAGTTTCAGCTTAAGTAATACATACGTATGCGATGAAATATGTCCTTGTCTTCTCCTTGGCCAAATAAATTCTTTGTACCCACATAAACAGCAAAGTGTTTGTAAGCTTTTTTGATTTTGGCACATTTCCTTTGAAATGAAATTATGTCTCCAAATGTGTACTGAAAATAGAAAAAATGTTTTACCACCAGGTACTGACTGCATAACAACAAAAACAGCAATATTTTCTCTACAAATAATAAAAGATTTGAATGAATGTTTTAATTTGCTTAATAATAATACATTTTTTATACATCCGCTAAAATACAATAACAACAGCACTGCAACAATAGC
>NW_024585159.1:0-2210 GCF_018398535.1 Haplochromis burtoni
TAGCTTCTAAAAGGAGCAAAAAGTGGAGGTATTTGGAATATATGGGAGAGGCTTTGCTCCATTTGCATGACTGAGGGCACGCACAAAGACAAGACTGGTACACATCAACTCGTCAAAGCTAAGGTAAGAACATATCTTATTATGTAAAATCAGTGAACTATTCCTTTAATTTCATTGTCTCGCTGGGGCCATTCCTTATTCCATAGTTTTTATTTTTCCAAGTTAAAATATTTGTGAAAATAAGTTTTACTGTTACAACTTGTTACCCAGAGTGTCGCACCAAAGTTCTTTACTTGTGATACACAGTTTTATCTGTTTAAAAGGATTGTTTTAAAGAAAATGTTTTATTGGAAGTCCAATTGTGCAAACAAAAAACTTACTGTTCAAAAAAAACTACCTCAGAGACCACAAATAAATTCTTGTCAAAAAGTGGCTAGGAACAACTGAAATATTGTGTTTGTTTCTGAAAGAAATGTCTTCTTAGAAGCGCCATGTGTAAAAATTGGAATACTGTTCAAAGGAAAACAAAAGTCTTGTTTTGTTATAAATAAAGTAAAAAAATAAACAAAAAACACTTTAGTGGTCTTTGGTTTTGAGTGTGTTTTCCTTGACATATTAAGTTTTAGTAATAATAATACATTTAATTAAAAGACGCTTTTAATTAAACACTACACAAAAAAGTGAGTTTTGTAATATTAGCACCACTTAAACAATTTAGTTTTTTCTATTAGTATTAAGTTAACTGTACTTAAACAAATAATTTTTGAAATATTGAATAGTTAAACACTTTAGCTAGCGATGACTCAATATAGTAAATTGTGACAATTTTACTTTTAAGTTTACTTGACTAAATCAGTTAATTTTTTGTTTTGGGTTGATTACTCAATTTTAAGGGAATCGGTTTCCTCAAACGATTTAAGTGTATTGAACTTATCCGGGTTTACAGTGTTGGAGTCCGTAGGTACTAGTAAAGCGCTAATACAGGCTATTTACTAAAAAAATAAATATTTGCAAAATTCTGCATAAATATTTATTTACTTATATTTATTTTACCTGGTAAATGTGTGTGGCGGGGTGTGGTCTCCAGTGCCGCTGCATGGGAGTCGCACGCTGAGCGGCACCCGCAATCACACCTCGCCGCCTTGAAGTCTGTGCTCTCTCTGCTGTTGTGCTGTCGGACTTTGAGCTGAAAAGCTACAGCCGGCTGTATGCGTACAGCAACCGTGTGTGAAAAGTGGGCAATAAAAAGATGCCGAAATGCATGTTCATGGAAACATTGTCGGGTCTGCCGTGATATGTTTACAATGGAACTTCTGCTCTTGAACCTCTGCGCACAGTGAAGTCACTTTCATCTTTACGCAGGACTGTAAGCTGTCATTTGATATCCCTTTATTAGTCCCACAAGGGGAAATCTGTGGGGCGTGAGCGGTGTTTGTTTTTAAACATAGTTCACGGTGGAGCTGCTGACATAATGTGGATTCGAAGATCCATAATTGGCCTACCTGGGGTTGAAAGTCTCGGTAAATGCATGGCATTTCGGCGAGCATACCGGCTTCCACGAGTGTGACGCTTATTTTGAGCAACAAAATTAAAAAAAAAAAAAAAAAATATGATTTTTATATTTCAAAATCAAAATAATCTTCCAATTTAGAACTACAAGTTTAAAAAGAACTAACACCAAAAATACACTTCAGCTAAATACTTGTCATTTATTTTCCCAAACCATGTGGAGCCGCAGTATAAGGACTAAAGAGCCGCAGGTTGCCGACCCCTGTGCTAAGCTCTGCCGAGCAGTTGGGTTAGCAGCGGTGTGTTTCTGTTGGAAAATAAACGGCTGTGCTCCGTGGCAATTTGGGGAAGCAAGACCAAACAACACCTGTGTTACACCCCGGCCTAGGCAACCGGGGTGCAACACGAAGAAAAAAAATAAATAAATAAAAAAATAAAAATAAAGGGAAAAAAAAACAAACAAAAAAAACCCAAAACAAAACAAAAAAAAAACCCCAAAAAAAAAAAAAAAACAACAACAAAAAAAAAAAAAAAAAAACCACTAAGGCTCTCCACCAAAATCCCAAAACGAAAGTATGGACAAATCTATTTACAGCTATTTACTTACAACAAAACACCAAACTATTTACAACACGGGGGAGATCGCGACCATGACACACTGAAACACAGGGTTTAAATACCTAGAGGGAGCAATCAGGAAA
>NW_024585159.1:2675-9901 GCF_018398535.1 Haplochromis burtoni
TTATTGTTTTGTACTATCCAAAAATGGGCCAGTGATCTGCTGGAAAACCAGGAAGCAAGCTACAGTAGCTTTGTCAACGTGCGAGGCAGAGTACATGCCGATGGCCGCCACAGTACAAGAAAGCTTATACCTCTCACAGCTACTTAATGGCATGGACATTAAAAGGCAATATTCACCAGTTAACATTCTTGCAGACAATCAAGGTGCAATTGCATTGTCCAAAAATCCTATAAACCGTCAAAGATGTAAACACATCGATGTCAAGTATATTGTGCAACAGAAGACATGGTAGCAGACATCATGACTAAGTCTGTAAGTAAAGCGAAAATAGATAAATTTACACATATTTTGTTTGGAACATAAATGTTAATATGTGAATATCATGTAAATATGTATATCATGTAAATGTGTAATATACAGTGTTAAGAGCAAGTGGGGGTGTTGCCCTATCATATATGTATGTGCTCCCAATCTGAAAGGTATAAATACGGAAGTGTGTGTTCAATAAAGGATGGCGCAGAGGAAGGCGTGTGCCTCTGATGTAAAACTCTAACAACGTGTATGTGGTTTATTCCTCCATGAGATGTGCAAGTTACCATGGTATTTCTGCCCTAGAGAATGGAACATGCAACATATAGAACTACAATATATATTCTTAATGCACTCTTGCCAAACATCATCAGTAACATCCACCCCCAGTTCTTCCTGCCACTGCTCCCTAAAAGTATCAGATGAAGGACTGTATATATCTAGTAAGGCCCTGTAAAAGCAAGACACAGCACCTCTAGTGTAGGGCTCAACTGACATGAAGCTGACAAGCACTGGGTTTCGAGGAATCAAATTGTATTGTGGAATAGATGCTTTGATTAAATGTCTTAACTGTAAAAATCTGAAAAAATGTGAATTAGGAAGATTAAAGTTCACCCTCAATTGCTGAAAAGATGGAAAATGTCCGTCAATGTAAATATCTTTGAGAGAACAAATCCCTCTTCCCTGACATGTCACAAACGTGATGTCCTCCAGCCCAGGCCTGAAGGCATGATTGTTACATATTGGAGCATCCAAATACATTTTAGGAGCCTTTACTGTGCCCAATAGTTGGTTTCAGACCTTAATTGAATTTTGAATCACAGGATTTCTGCCTTGAAGTGTATTCTTCACTCTTATCGGACTATTAAGCAGGGCTGGAAGACAAGTCTGTCTACAAGACAGGTGTTCCATCATCAACCATGAAGGTTGTCCTTCCAAATCAGCACCTGGAGTACACCTTCGCCAAAATGAAAAAGTATTTAAGTGTGAAGCCATATAATATAATCTAAAATTTGGGAGTTCAAGGCCACCACAAGTCTTATGTTTAACAAGATGTTTTTTTAGAAATTCTAGGAACCTTACCCGACCACACAAAGGAGGATACAATAGATTCCAGCTTTTTAAAATATGACTGGGGAATGCACACTGGGATTGACTGAAAGATTTACAAAAATCTGGGCAAAACTACCATTTTGATGGCATTAATCCGCCCCACCATGGAAATTGGCAATGTGATCCAAAACTCAATATTCTTCTCCAATTGATTAACTTTTCTATCCCAATTTTGCTTCAAAAGTTGTGACACCTTACGTGTGACTGTGATACCGAGACATTCAAACTTATCTAGCGCTATTCTAAATGGAGATTATGCAGATAAGCCATGTCCACCCCATCCGACAGAGGCATAAGTTCACTTTTCGTCCAATTTATCTTATACCCTGAGAGAGAGCCAAATTCGTTAATAAGCTGCAATAGTGGACTGATCGAGGTCTTAGGTTTTGATATGAATAAGACTACGTCATCAGCATAAGCAGAGAACTTATGAGGAATACCCTGATGTATAATCGGTAGTATATCAGAACTTAGCCGTATACGAGCTGCTAAAGGTTCTAGGGCCAGGGCAAAAATAAAAGGAGAAATGGGATCTCCCTGTCGCGTGCCCCTGTGCAATCGAAAAGGGTTTGATACATCATTATTAGTCCTTACCGAGGCCATAGGTCCTTTGTACAAAATTCTAATCCAATTGATAAAAGAATCACCAAATCCAAATTTGGATAATACAGTAAACATATACGGCCACTCGACCTGATCAAAAGCTTTTTCAGCATCCAAAGCTATTACCACAGAATCATCTGAACACCTAGCAGGACTATATATGAGATTAAATAATCTACGCAAATTAAAATAAATGTAGCGGTTAGGGATAAACCCTGTTTGATCTGGATGTATAAGTTTAGCAATATGATCTTTAAGGCGGTTTGATAAAACTTTTGTTAATATCTTGGTCTCAACAGAAAGGAGAGATATAGGCCGATAGGACGAGACAGACATAGGATCGCGATCTTTTTTAAGAATCAATGAAATTACACCATGATTCAATGAACTTGGCAAAGAGCCAGACCATTTTGAATAGTTAAACATACGCAAAATCAGGGGGGCTAGTAATGAGGAGTAAGCTTTATAAAACTCTGCTCCAAAACCATCTGGCCTAGGGGCCTTATTATTTGACATCTGTTGAATAGCTGTCTTAATCTCATCTAATTTGAAGTCCGCCTCCAAATCTGTTACTGCCTCATCATCTAATTTTGGGAGATTACACTTTCCTCAATTAATGACTGACTTGCAGAACTCTTAGAGCTATAAAGATTACGATAAAAATCTGCAAAACACTTGTTTATTTCTTGGGGGTTTCTAGTGGTCCGCCCATGTTTGTTATTGAGGGATAGTATTTTTTGTGATGCTTGTGTTTTTCAAAGCAATCTTGCAAGTGACCTATGAGGCTTATCACCCAATTCAAAAAAATGTTTGCTTACACTTAGTGATTTGAAGGCAAACTTGTTTGCTGAGCAGAGAATTATACTCACACTTCAATTTAGTAATTTTGCTCAGTAATTCTATTTTGGGAGAGGACTGATAAGTTTGTTCTAGCTGCTGTATATTTGACTCAAGATCCTTCAAAGCCATTTCCTGGGATTTACGTTTAGCTGCAGAGAACGAAATAATGTGGCCTCGAATTACCGCCTTCATACTCTCCCAGAGAATTGCATCATCAACATCACCTTTATCATTATCATTAATAAAATCTAAAATGTGCTTCTCTAATTTCTTATGAAAGGTCTCATCTTTAAGCAGAGTTGGATCAAAGCGCCAGTTTCTTCTCCGTAAGTTAGCTAAATCTGCAAAATCCAGATCAATGGACACAGGGCTATGGTCAGAAATTAAAATAGGATGGTAGGTAACATCCCTCATAATTGGAATAAGTTTAGAGTCCAGAAGGATATAATCAATACAGGAGTACGACCCATGAACGGAAGAGAAAAAGGAGTAAGCCCTGCCTGTGGGGTAAAGTAGTCTCCAAGTATCCACCATGTTCATGTTTTTCAACACACTCTTCACAACATGACTGGATTTAGACTGTTGGGTATGAGCCGATGCACTTCTATCCAAACGGGTGTCCAGTACCAGATTCATATCCCCAGCTATTATAATATTAGAATTTATCACATTTGGCAACAGCTTAAAAGTCTTTTGAAAAAACTCAGGGCAATCAAAGTTAGCAATACGTTTACAAAAGTGATTGGTAAGGAGTTCAAGAGACCTGTAAGAATTAGGTACCTTTCCCCTGGATCCACAGTAACTGGCCGCAGCTGGCGAGGACGGAGACACGGAGGCCCCAGCTGGCGGCGGCATGGATGACACTGCTGCTGCAAACGTGGATGAGGCTGTTGGCAGAGCAGCTGGTGGCTGGACGGGCCCCTCGGACCCTCCAGCGGAAACAGGAGGCTGGACAGGCCCCTCGGACCCTCCAGCGGAGACAGGAGGCTGGACGGGCCCCTCGGACCCTCCAGCGGAGACAGGAGGCTGGACGGGCTCGCCAGAACCCCCAGCGGACGAGGCGGGTGGCGGCACGGGAGCTGCGGAGTGCTGGATGGACTCATCTGAGCTTCCAGCAGGGGCTGATGTAGAGCCAGAGGGTATTGGGACCCCTGGCTGAATGTTAAGCTGACCAGAAGACTGTACTGCTACCGGGGACTGGGCCAATGATTCAGGTGCAAGCTGAGCTACTGGACACACGGGGAGCTGAGCTACTAATGGTGGTGAAGTAGATGACTGAAGTAGATGACACCCGTACCTACTCGAGGAGTAGGTACGGGTGCAGAGGTAGGCTGTGTACTCGCTGGCCTCACCTCAGGGACTGGCACTGGTGATATGGCAGACCGGACGCCGGCCACTCCCACCCGAGGAGTAGGTATGGGTGCAGGAGGAAGCTGAGTCACGGCTGCCCTCACCCTCGGGGCCGGAACAGGCTGAGCACCGGCCATGGCTGAGCAGCTGCTGCCCCCACACGAGGAGCTGGTACGGGTGCAGGGACCGACAGGGCCTCAGCTGGCCTGGGAGCCAGAGCAGGGACCAGCGGGACCTCAGCTTTCCCCACCCGAGGGACTGAAACGGGTGTAGAAAAAGCCGGGCCCGAGCTGCCCTGGGAGGAGAAACACAGGTAGATGAAGAATTACGCTCAGAAAAAACAGTCTTTGCTTGGGCAGGCTCAAAAGGAATCTCCACCGGATCCACAAAAACAGACCTATCAAAAATAAACTCTGCCTCTTTCCCACAATGTTTTATAGTTTTTCTAGGTTTTGTACTGATAGGGTTCACGGTTTGAAAAACACTTGTCATTCCCCAGCTCAGAGGGAGCAGAGCAGAAAAGGTTCTCCCAGTCTATGTCGTCGTCCATCAGGCACACATCGACAGGATCAGGAGTGAGTCTATTGTTTTTAATGTCCAGAGAAGTGGGAGAAGGATAATCAGTGTAACTCACCACCGGGAGTTGCTTAACATTGTCCATCTTATTGCGGCGTGTGCGGGGAAGCGGGCGGAGACAATAGCTGAGCCTCCGGCGTGCAGAACGGCGACGCTGAGGCTGGAGCGTGGGCAACTAAAGAGACGCGGAGAATTCCGACCTGAAGCGGCCGCGGCTTGGGTGCAGGTGAAGCGGCAGGTGGGGGCTTTCGGCAGCTCCGGGGACCGCCAAGAGCCAGCTAAGTTCCTCGGAAAATCCGCCCGTAGTCAGGAGTGCGCCACGGCCTCAAGCAGAGCTCCTCCTCTAGCTCGGCAAAGGCAGCATCCTGACGCTCACGCAGCTGAGAGCGGTTTGCTGGGTCCATGTAATGGTCGCGTCGTTCTGTCATGTTTCGGATGTGTGCCGGCAGGAATTGGACCCAAACGCAAACTCACTGGAGACAGGACTGAACTCAAAATGGCAGCTTTTATTGCTGAACACAAAAACTCTACAAAATCTAAACTGGGAAGACTCTAAGAAAACACACAGGGAACTACAGGTAGAAACACACAGCACGAGGGACAACACGACACTGACTCAGAGAAGCACAGGGTTTAAATACACTGGGAAGTAACGAGGGGGATGAGACACAGAAGGAGGGCACAGCTGGGAGAAATCAGGACTGACGAGACAAGCAAAGCAGGACGCATTCACATAAGACACGGACCATCAAAGTAAAACAGGAAGTATCACACAGAGACGCGAACTTGACACAGTGGAGACCGCAACTAAGAAACACAGAGACATAAACCGTACCCATACGGAAAAGAAATAGTAAAACTTATATGTGATTACTCATGAAAGTGGCCACTTTCATGAGTAAATCATATAAGGCTTACATGATTTACTCATGAAAGTGATCTTATATCTGTTTTCACACTTATATGCTTTTCATACAAGTTTCACACAAGACAGATACAAACTTTATAAGATTTATATATATCTTTTCCATACGGGTAAGGCAGAGGTCTAAGAACCAAAAATACACAGAGGGAAATACTAAGCTTGCAACACAAGAAACTAGACTAGAGGGAGTAACAAAAGACCAACCATGAGAACATAATGCACAATGCAGAGTGACAGAAAACAAGAAACTCAAACATGCAAAGACACAATTACACAGAACAGAGGGGACACAGAGAGACATGAAGGGCAAGGGATCAAAACTAGAAGCCATAGAATAAATCACACACAAGTACAATAATACAAAAATCACAAAGAACTAAAAACGCTGGGTCAGGAGACCCAGGACCGTGACAGGAAGTAATAACGGCAATAATACTGACCTAAGCTGTATGAGCCCACATCAACACGCCCATAAGAACAGCAAAAATAAGGCTTATGCAGAAAAAACATATACCCGAGAAAGTAAACCGTTGTGTTAAAAAGCCCTACTCATTTGTAACCACGGCCAGTTTCTGGTCCAGGAATCTTTTAGCTGTCTCCGGCTTATCAAAAGTCTGTGTGACCCCGTCCAGCATCACCCGAAATTGAGCCGGATGAATAAAGCGTAGATTGGCCGCCCTGCACCATTTGCGGATTTCTTCAAACTTCTTGCGCCATGCCAGCACCTCCGCGGTCAGATCCGGAAAGATGAAAACTTTCGCCTGTCATACTGCAGCGGAGCTTTTTGTGCTGCCAGCATCAGGATATGCTCGCAGGTTTGATAGTAGTGCAGCTTTACAATTAAAGGACGAGGCCGGTCCCCGTCAGCTGGCTTGGGGCCCAGGGCACGGTGTGCTCTATCCACCATGACCCTGCCCGTGAAGTTCTCACTCCCCAGGAGCTTAGGAATAAGCTCAGAAGCAAAGTCCAGTGGGTTTCCTTTCTCTGTCCCCTTCGCAACTCCAAGGATCCTGATGTTCTGTCGTCTTGACCGTGACTCAAGGTCATCCAATTTTTTGAGACGTAAATCGTGTCCTTTCTGGAGCGAGTCGCAGAGCGCCTCTAAAACGGCAATCCTCTCGTCATGCCCATTTACAGCTTCCTCAATATCATGTATCCTCCCAGTTACTGTGGAAAGAGTGGCCTCCACAGCGTTCATCGTGGCTGAAATAGCAGATGATTTGCTATCAACCAAATTCTCCAATCTAGCAATTGCACTCATTATGTCGGCTGACGTCGGGTTAGCTACTTGGGAAGTCACGGGTCTAATTGCACTTGGCTCCTCAGCTAGCGCGTGCTCATTAGCCACACTCGCTGGCTCACCTTCATCTTCTCCAATTTTCTCAGTCT
Source organism: Haplochromis burtoni (assembly GCF_018398535.1). Lineage (NCBI taxonomy): Eukaryota > Metazoa > Chordata > Actinopteri > Cichliformes > Cichlidae > Haplochromis > Haplochromis burtoni. The sequence continues at coordinate 9,781 of NW_024585159.1, forward strand.
TTTCACAGGCTTTTGAAGCTTTAGGTTTCGTCATTGTTATAAAATATATACAAACGTCAGGAATCAACAGAAAGGTGTCAAAAAACAGATGGATATGAGTAAAAAATTATAGGCTAGTGCG
>NW_024585160.1:0-2282 GCF_018398535.1 Haplochromis burtoni
TCGGGTCTGTCCGCCGGCAGTACCGCTGCAGGACGCAGCGCTAACAGCTGATCCTTACTGTAAACAAAGGATCTCTGCTCTGGGTCCCCAGACACGGGTGAAAAAAGTAGAAATAAACTGAGAGAAACGACCAGAACTAGCACAAAACGGTAGAACATGGTTGCAGAGTCTAATTACTAATACGTTAGTTATAAAAAAAATTACGGGAAAAAAGATAAGAAAGAAAGAAACTCAGAATGAGCAGAGCTGCTGTAACAGGCTGCCGCACACGGGGGGCGCCGGAAGTGAATACATTTCCTGTTCCCACTAGGTGGCGCTGTCCTTGATGTCAAATGTGACAGTTGAAATATGTTCAGGGGTGGAGGCTCATATGTGTGCTCTTTGGTCCAGATCGGACAATGTATGACAGAATGAGAGGCTATAAGATTTTCATGGCGAGTCATCGAAATTCGCCGTGGCGCCACGGCCTCACCATATCACGAAAACTCAAAAGCTCCGCAATTTAACATGGCCCAGGTGTGTAGTTGACACTGACCAAAGATGAAGCTTATACGACCTAATCCCAAGGAGGAGTTCGAAAAAGTTCGAGGCATGGAAATGGCAAAATTGGAGCCAAAATGTCACCTTCACGTCCAAATGCCGGACTTCCTGTTGGGTTTGCGTCAATGTGCCCACAGAATTTTTTGTTCGTCTTGGCATGGTACACAGGTGTGTCAAATTTCATACATGTAGCTGAAACGATGTGGTCGTAGGGCTGCATTTAACAAGGCATAGGTGGCGCTGTAGAGCCATTTCCCAGTGCTCATATGTAAAACCATTAAAATACAAAATTTTTCACCAGACCTGGCATGTGTGCAAAATTTCATGAGTTTTTGAGCATGTTTAGGCCCTCAAAAAGGCCCTTGTTTTGCCTGAATAATAATAATAAGAAGAAGAAACGGAGCAGATACAAAAGGGCCTTCGCACTTTCGGTGCTCGGGCCCTAATAATAATGTAGACAGACAGAAATCAACAAAAAAAAACAGCAAAGAAAAAGCCCACAACTGTGTTTGCACATATTAAAATTAAATGTTAATTATTATTATTATTATTTACTAGTCTTCAAAATAGTTACTTCTAATTACGTCTTTACCATTTGTTTCATGAATTGGCAACACCAAATAATAAATAAAAAAGAAGCCAAAATTGTTTTAATATGTTTTGATTAGTTTGTTGATAAAATGTTCAATCTCTAAAATCCACCACTTCCTTTCACAATTTCTTGATTAGATTTTTTCCAACCAAATATTAAAAACCCATTTAATACGAAGAAAGAGAGAAAAAAATAGAAAAACTTATTTTCTAAGTAAATAATTTTTCTCTTTTTTGAATAATAATGACTCACTGCTGCTTTACTTGCTACCTACCGTGGAGCGCAGCAACACCACTTGGGCATCACGGGCTGTGGTACGAGTGCAGGTGGACTTGACGCACCATTCTGGCATCCAGTAGAGCACCAGGAGAAGGAAGCCCCCTGTACACAGCACCCCGAGGCCCACCAGGGCCAGCCGCCAACGACACAGACGGTAGCCCTGCAGCTCCTTAACAAAAAAAAAAGAGAAAACAGGAGCACAGTATGGCACGTTAGGTAACACAGTATGTAACTTTCTGGTAGTCCCACAGGAGTTAGCAGTGAAGACAAAGTAAGCGTAGCGGTCATCACTGTAGACTGGACCGCAGGTGGGGTCGAGCAGCGTGAGCTCACTGGGGTTCAGGCTGGGAACAGACTCCAGTTTCACAGCCAGAGTGGTTATGGTACCATTAGGGAAACACTCAGTAAGCGGTGAGAAGAAATTGCAAGCCATCGAGAAGTAACTGATGGGCACATTAGATTCTGGATCCTTCAGGATCACGTTAATTCTGGTCATTTTTTCAATATGCGTATATGTGAAATGAAAAATACCATCTCCTCCTCTTCCCCCTTGTTGACAATCTTGAGGTCTTCCTTCTCCATGCTGCAGAACAGTTTGCCAAGCCCCTTCCTTAGTCACTGCAAACAGATCAGACAAAATGTCAACGGTGAACAGTGCGGGAAACATTTAATGCTGCGCTTACACTGTGCGATTTTTGGCCCATTTTGAGCCGATTTTTGAGTCGTGCATCGTGTAGTATACGTGGGGTAACGAGACGCGATTAACACCTCACGACCGATCATCAATCGCTTGGTCGGGAGGATTTCAAACAGGTTTGAAATCCTCGCGACCGTCGTGAGGGTGTCACCGCAGTTTCTCACACTGCGCACG
>NW_024585160.1:4119-6802 GCF_018398535.1 Haplochromis burtoni
CAGTGTGTGTGAATGAATAGTGGCATTGTAAAGCGCTTTGGGTGCCTTGAAAAGCGCTACATAAATCCAATCCATTATTATTATGTGAATTTTGCTGTATTATCCACTGAACAATCTTTGTCAAATGATTCCTAAGGTGCTTGTAAACACAAGTTAGGCTATAGACAGTTTCACTTTTTACTTAAAACCCCAGCAAACCCTCACTAAGTAATATTACAGACAGTTGATCAGGTTCACTCCAGAGGGGCTAAATGGGGCTACTTAGGGAAACATGGCACACAAAGATGCAAATTAATGTTTCAAGAAGTAAGGCCCAGACATTAAAACAGTGCCGCATTTGACCATTTCTACATTCCACAAAAGACAAGAGAAAGTAAAAAAGAAATCAGAGAAATCAGAGAATCCAGCTTCTCTGATTACATCAGGCACCACTGGTGGGGTGTGGAGTAACTCAAGGTGTAGCTCTGAAAGTCAAGAAAAACAAGCCTCTGTCCATCTGTACCTACTTATACACAATAGGTCTGTGTAATTACACCCAAACCAAGGAGTGCTTGACCTTTACCTTCCACTGTGCTAGCCTTATACAGGTCAGTATAGGCAGGAGTCAAAGTTAACTGAAGTTAGGCTCAGGTTACAAGCCTGAATAATAAATAGCAAAATACATCAGTACACACAAAGATAAGCAAATCCAACGAGGTATTAAGTCAGGCAAATGGTTAGGATACCCTCTCTGACAGCAATTATCACTGGAGAGTTCTGGTATGATATGTCAGGACAGAGTGCCAATAGGGCCACCCTTCTACTGCATCCAACGCCCTGTATAACCCAATTATCCTATATCACTGCCTCGCACACTCAGATCTTATCTTGCCTGCTGCACCCGGGTGGACTTTTTCTCTGGCATACTGCGGGATATTTTGCTTAGGACCAAGCCCTTCCTTGTATTTTTCAATAGCAGCCCCCCTAGCCAGCGCTCAGCGGTGGCTGCATAACAACAAGAACATTCCCTCCTAAATTTCTGCTATAACTGGAAATGCCAACCCAAGTACATCATGGACACAAGCACCCACATGATTGTCCAGAAATGCATTGGGAAGGCACAAGCACAACCCAATAAGCTAAAGGGACTGGACTGATAAACACACACACACATCCACACACACGCACCACACACAAACACAACCCAACACACACACGCACACACACACACACACACACACAAAACATTATCACTCAGCTTAACTCAACTACCTCAAAACATTGAGACTGGACTGACTAATCAACACAAGCGCAAACACACTGACCTACACCACCAAACTATCGTACACACCAACCTGTAAATGCTCTTTTGCACAATATTATTACTGGACTTTTTGCACTAACTTCTTTACTTCCTAATTTTTGCTGCTACACTAAGGAATGTTTACTGTTCCTCCACTACCTCAACTCATCATCACAAAACCTTATTATTATGTTACGTTGTGTTTTTTTCTCACACTGTCACTTTGTTGCTCTTGTTCGCACATTTGCACGTGCACTTTGTTGTCTGCTGTCTGTTAACAAAAAAAGAAAAAGTCTTCTTTAGATAGTTAGATTTTGTTAATTTATGTTGTCATTCATGTTAGGTCAGTCTGTCTTGTCTCTGCTAGCCAGCTAACTAGGCCTCTTAGTTAGCTAGTTTAGTGTTTTCTGTTAATTTATGTTGTAAATTTATGTTGCATGTAGCACCTTGGTCCTGGAGGAAAGTTGTTTCACTTCACTGTGTACTAACTGTATATGGTTGAAGTGACAATAAAGCCGACTTGACTTGACTTGAAAAAGCTCAGGTAATTAGTTCCAGTGATTACCATGGACCAAATGGATTTAAATTTATTAACGGGAATCATTTCATCTTATTTTAAAAGCTTGTACAGATTCTCCCACATACAGCTTAATAATTACAAGCCATTTTTCCCATTTCAGTATTAACATCCTTCTCTTCAAGGACCAAACAGTCTTGGGATCTGGTGTAGGTGAAGATGTATACAGTGGGGAAAAAATACTCATGAGACACCCAGAAAATTTGCCAAGACAAAGTTTGAAATAAATGGAAAAAAGAAATTAATGTGACAATAGTTAGCATCAAGGAGGATTTATAGGCAGAAAGCATGCTTGGCAATCTTTCCATAAAACTATTTATGGAAATGGAATGCATTAAAACTATTTAATGCATTTAGCTTGACAACAATTTAAGGTTAATCAAAGATTTTTGTACATAAAACTCTGGTAACAGAGAGTGGTGTTATATGCTTTGGACCGTTAAAGGTTACACCTGAGTCATTAACTATTTTGTATTAAAGTGGTACTACAATAGAACCCTGTGGCACACCTCTGTTGACACTAATGAGGCTGGACTGTAAGCCATCAGACCCCACAGCTTATATACCACAGCTGAGACAATTGGCCACCAAAACCAAAAAAAGATGCCTCATAAGACAGTCACGATAAAGAGTATCAAAAGCCTTAGATCAATGACTAAATATAATCAGGTACTGTTTTGTACCCCAAACAGAAGAATGACAAATAAATGACACATTTTAAAATAGAGTACTATGTTAAAAATGACCTCAATGACATAACATGACACTAGGGCTGCTCAATTAATCGAATTTTAATCACGATTACGATCTGGGCTTTCAACGAT
>NW_024585160.1:8026-9897 GCF_018398535.1 Haplochromis burtoni
ATATAAGCTCTGGCGGACTTGGTTCTATGGTAGGTCTTAAAGGGTTAAATAAATATCGTCAAATAATCGAGATCTCAATTTCAGTGAAATTAATCGTGATTATCATTTTTGCCATAATCGAGCAGCCCTACATGACACAACATCCAAATATAAATTGCAGCTAAAAAGGATTACAGAGTATCAAGTTTATGTGGTTCCTGAAACCAAGACTGTTACGTAGTCTATCCAGATAACAGAGGGTGGTGACCTCTAATTACAGGTTCCAAACAGACAACAGCAGTTGAAACCTTACCAGACTTATGACCCCATTTATGATTCAAGTACCACTATGTGACAACTTAACTGAAGCTAAGAAAAAGTCGAGTCAAATTTTTTTTCCTATCTGCCAGGTTAGGAATGGTTACAAAGTAAATAAATAAGGTGTATGGAAATATTGCAACATTATAAGAAAATTGGGTATGGTTAAAAGTTTGATAAAATGCCGTAACAATAGAACATTTTGCATCATAACAGAGAGAAAAAAAATATAGTATTCGTTGTTCCTTTTACTTAATTCATGAAGTAAAACAGCAGCTGGCCATATTTGCTGTGCAATTGACCCCTTGGGGATTAATCAGAATCAGAATACTTTATTGATCCCTAGGGGAAATTATTAACACTTTGCTTGTCTGGTAATTAAAATGAAGATTTTTTTCAGATATGTGGATAAATTAGATATTGAAAACCACAAACAGTTGAACATAACTAAATTACTGCTTAACGTGAATGTTCAACTGACTCATATTAAAGCATGCCTCGGCAGATTTCAGCAACATAACTGAGTGAGTATGTCACAAGTCTTTTAACAAAATTATGTTTTTTGAAGGTTTCTGTGCACCTACCTTGAGAGCCAGGGACAAAATGCCCCAGGCGGTCCTCTTCCCCACAGTTAGCTTGCTCTCTAACCACACTAACCTGGAACCCTGGATGGAAAAATCCAAGAGAAAAAAACATTAAAAATTACATCACACAATCTACATTACAATTGATTTCCAAATATTCTGAGTCTTAGGTAGGTTGAAGGTTAACTGAGGATACACATTTACAAACCAATATTACCAAATAGCCAAAACTGTTCAGAGTTTCTCCTTAATTGTCACTTCATCAAGATACAGAAAGATTGCTTCAGAATTTGATTGTAGTTGATCATTTGATTTGGTCCTTTTGCCACCTTTTCCAACAACACTTCAATTCTTCTTCTTTTTTTTAAAGTTAGGTATCTAAAGAATTAAATAAATAAATAAATAAATAAAAATGGGTTAAATGTGAGTTTAGTCCAAAACCTAAACTGGCACCACTGTGGAATAAGAAGTCTGTTCATATAAGATGGATCTGTTGGGTTTCAAAACTTAAGTTATTCATTACGATGTTGTACCTGTCTTAATAAAAGCTTTTGACCTATTTTATACCTGAAATTATTAAAAGATTTACTGTGTGACAAACTGTTCATTTGGTTTTGTTATTTATTCATTACTGAGAATATACAAGCATGTTGTGGCCTCCAAACTAAATGTTGAGGATGAAACAGGTTCCAGTTTTACATCTTCCCAGGGACTTCAGAATCTCAGTACTTCAGGTGCCAAGATGATAAGAAATTGTTTCCACTTCACTCCAAAGTTTAGAATTACACCAGCCAGTTGCTCAGCAGATAAGGTATGCCTCCTGCTTTGAATACAAGAGTGACAGGAGGAACTAGTATTCACACTGGAACATCCTTCCTATTCTGGTATTTTAAAGAGTACTTAGCAGAAATATTAAGCAACCTAACTAATAGGGTTGCAAACTACCAGCAAAAAAAAATAAAAAATAGGGAACCACCCTCCACCCTCCAC
>NW_024585161.1:0-9896 GCF_018398535.1 Haplochromis burtoni
AGCTGGAGCTGTTTTGCAAAGAAGAATGGGCAAGGATTTCAGTCTGTAGATGTGCAAAGCTGGTAGAGACAGACCCTAAAAGACTGGCAGCTGTAATTTGTTACGAAATAAATATATATTCTTAGTGCTTATTTTCTGATTATATTGTTTTATGTATTTTAATAATAAAGGTTTGTAAAGCAAAGCCAGTTTTGACTCACAAAGTAAGTGCTCAGCCAGAGTGAAAAGCAGGAAGTTAGTGTAGAGCTGTACAAGCATATTAATAAATACAGGAAACCTGACAGAAAAAGTGGAACTAGTAACATATAAGGAGTCGTTTATATCGAAACTATGTGTGTCGTGTAAAGTACCAAAAGAACACCTATATGAGACAGATTTTTAGCTTCTAATGTTAGAGATTCTGCAACTGTCTTTGGGCTGTGCAGGGCTCTCTCTTCCGGAAGATGATTGAATAAAGAATTATAAATGTTTTGACCACTCCTGAGTCGGGTTTTCTCTGTTCTGTCATGGGGATCAAAGAATCGGGTTTAATAAATTGCAGCAAAAGGTGGTTCTACAAAGTATTGACTCAGGGACCTGAATAATTATGCACACCCCACTTTTCAGTTATTTATTTGTAAAAAATGTTTGGAATCATGTATGATTTTCGTTCCACTTCTCACGTGTACACCACTTTGTATTGGTCTTTCACGTGGACTTCCAATAAAATTGATTCATGTTTGTGGCTGTAATGTGACAAAATGTGGAAAGGTTCAAGGGGGCCGAATACTTTTGCAAGCCACTGTATACAAATCATTGACTGGGGAAGCCAGTCCCCGGTCACTCACTGACTCACACTGCAAAACAGCACAGAATGAATTGTAATGTATTTATTAAAATTTTAGTTGAGTTTGGATTTATTTTTTGTGCGCAGCGCAAATTTTCTGTGAGTGGAGACTGTGTCAGCAGTGTGCAATTGTGCACATGTGCAGCTTAGAAGGAACAGTGGTCTGATGGTCTTGTGGATATATTGGCTGACTTAGTAAGACATGTCATCGACTCTGAGAGTGTGTTTCACTAGATACACTACATAGGTGTGTTTGTGTGCTGCCTGTGTCATTAAGAACTAACCAAAGCTAAATAAAGCTAAATAAATGCATTCATTGTGACTATCGTGATGAATGCTCTATCATCCAGTTAAGGAAATTACAGAAAGTTCATTCTGTCATTCTGGATGCTGCATTTTCAGTAGGAGAAAAGTTTTGTCAAGGTGATGTCTTCAGTCCCAGCTGGCTGCAGTACATTTGCATAATGACTGAAACTACCACCACTGCTGAACAATGGGCTGTGAGATCAGTTTCATGATTATTAATATGTAAATTGTCATAACCATTGATCAGTGGCCATGCTTATTGTTCACAGAGAGTTGGGGTACTGATTTTCTAACTTCAGTCCTCAACCTTTGGATTTTGTTGAGAATGTGAGCAATGTCATCATGGAGGCAGGTCTTGGATGGTGTTATATCTCTTTGCACTTGTTTTTATACATGTAAGAACTGAGAGTAAAGTAACTGCTTTGTGCTGGTGTACGTGCATCTAAGAGGAGAACACTATATGAAAGTGCGCATGCTTAAAGTGGTTTTGTCAGTAAAACAAAAAAAGCGCAGGCCTAAGGTCACCAAAGACAATGTGTTAGTCACAGAGTTGTTACCAACACGTTATGTTGTGTTAAATACTCACATATCAGATATGCTCATAATCTAGCAGTTGTTGTTCTGAACACACAGTGCAGATGATAAACAGTCATCCTGAGAAGTGGGATGGCTGTAGCTCAAATGATTGAGCAGGACATCTTCTAATCTGAAGGCTGGTGGTCTGATTCCTGGCTGCCCAAGTCTTCATGCCAAACATACTTGGGCAGGATACTGAACCCAAGTTCCTCTCAGATGTATCCATCAGAACATGAATGTGCGTGAATGGTGGAAAGCATCTAAGCATAGAGAAAGATCTTGGGGGAAAGAGCAATGTTGTGTAAAGCACTTTGAGTCTTCCAGGGAAGATGAAAAGCACTGTATAAGAATCAGTCCATTTACCATAAGTGTTCCATCAAAACACCCAGGAGAAACACTTGTTGGATCGCAAAATTTTAAAGCCAGTATGATAACCTTATCCTGACAAGGATGTAGAGGTCTAGCTTTTCAGATCCAATTAAAATCAAATCACTCAAAAAAGATCCTCTGAAAAACAGTAGAATTCTTAGAACAGAGTTTATTAAACAGTGTCATATGAAAAGCAGAACAGTACAATACAGCAAGACAACACATAGCAAAGCAAGCCAGGGTGTAGCCTTTAATCACAAACAGCAGAGACCCAGAAAAATGACAGACAGGAAATAAGCTGATCAGGGGCAAAACTGACCCTCCTTTTATATAGGGTCATTGACCCATCCTCCTGCTGTTGGGTAACTTTTCATTCCTTGCTTTTTACTTGGATCGTATTAATTTTAAACTAATAAATATTTTCTCAACTCTACAAATGTCAATAATACCCCAATTATCAATGTAAAACATTTTGTCAAATACACGATCAAAGGTTAATTATTGATCCTAACTACTACATTTCAAACAATACGTATCAACAGGTGATTATACAACAAGTGGCACAGGCTTCATTAATATAATTGTCGATAATATTATAGGTATATGTGATCTAAATATATGGGTCTTGTGATTCGAATATGTAGGTTAAATGTTTCACACAGTGATTCCAATATATAAAACACTCCCGTCTAGGTATATATCATGTACAGTGGGGCAAAAAAGTATTTAGTCAGCCACCGATTGTGCAAGTTCCCCCACCTAAAATGATGACAGAGGTCAGTAATTTGCACCAGAGGTACACTTCAACTGTGAGAGACAGAATGTGAAAAAAAATCCATGAATCCACATGGTAGGATTTGTAAAGAATTTATTCGTAAATTAGGGTGGAAAATAAGTATTTGGTCACCTCAAACAAGGAAAATCTCTGGCTCTCACAGACCTGTAACGTCTTCTGTAAGAAGCTTTTCTGTCCCCCACTCGTTACCTGTATGAATGGCACCTGTTTGAACTCATCATCTGTATAAAAGACACCTGTCCACAGCCTCAAACAGTCAGACTCCAAACTCCGCCATGGCCAAGACCAAAGAGCTTTCGAAGGACACCAGGAAAAGTATTGTAGACCTGCACCAGACTGGGAAGAGTGAATCTACAATAGGCAAGCAGCTTGGTGTGAAAAAATCAACTGTGGGAGCAATCATCAGAAAATGGAAGACATACAAGACCACTGATAATCTCCCTCGATCTGGGGCTCCACGCAAGATCTCATCCCGTGGGGTCAAAATGATCATGAGAACGGTGAGCAAAGATCCCAGAACCACACGGGGGGACCTGGTGAATGACCTGCAGAGAGCTGGGACCAAAGTAACAAAGGTCACCATCAGTAACACACTACAACGGCAGGGAATCAAATCCCGCAGTGCCAGACGTGTTCCGCTGCTGAAGCCAGTGCATGTCCAGGCCCGTCTGAAGTTTGCCAGAGAGCACATGGATGATACAGCAGAGGATTGGGAGAATGTCATGTGGTCAGATGAAACCAAAGTAGAACTTTTTGGTATAAACTCAACTCGTCGTGTTTGGAGGAAGAAGAATACTGAGTTGCATCCCAAGAACACCATACCTACTGTGAAGCATGGGGGTGGAAACATCATGCTATGGGGCTGTTTTTCTGCCAAGGGGACAGGACGACTGATCCGTGTTAAGGACAGAATGAATGGGGCCATGTATCGTGAGATTTTGAGCCAAAACCTCCTTCCATCAGTGAGAACTTTGAAGATGAAACGAGGCTGGGTCTTCCAACATGACAATGATCCAAAACACACCGCCCGGGCAACAAAGGAGTGGCTCCGTAAGAAGCATTTGAAAGTCCTGGAGTGGCCTAGCCAGTCTCCAGACCTCAACCCCATAGAAAATCTGTGGCGGGAGTTGAAAGTCCGTGTTGCTCGGCGACAGCCCCAAAACATCACTGCTCTCGAGAAGATCTGCATGGAGGAATGGGCCAAAATACCAGCTACTGTGTGTGCAAACCTGGTAAAGACCTATAGTAAACGTTTGACCTCTGTTATTGCCAACAAAGGTTATGTTACAAAGTATTGAGTTGTATTTTTGTTATTGACCAAATACTTATTTTCCACCCTGATTTACGAATAAATTCTTTACAAATCCTACCATGTGGATTCATGGATTTCTTTTTCACATTCTGTCTCTCACAGTTGAAGTGTACCTCTGGTGCAAATTACTGACCTCTGTCATCATTTTAGGTGGGGGAACTTGCACAATCGGTGGCTGACTAAATACTTTTTTCCCCACTGTATACATAAAAATACTCGAATGCAGGTATATATAGTGTATACAAGTATGTATGATTACATAGTATATATGTAAGCATTTACGATTATATTATATATGTGAGTATATACAGGTATATATGTTATAAAAAAATCCCCAACACACTCTCTGGCTATTGAGCTGTGCACTCATGTGCCATGTGATAATCAGCCATAAGAGGGTGCTGTGGTTGTTGTTAATACTTGGTCTCCTCTCACAAGGTGTATATTTGCGTCTGGCGACAGACCGCGTTTCTCCAGTTCTTCTTTAATCTACAGCAGGAAACACGCAGTGGTTTTGATTATTACTGTCACTGTTACGAGTACTTCTGACAGATAAAAAGAGACTCACCTCCTGTATGATGACACTGTTGACATTGTCTGCAGTAAAAGGCAATGAAAAGGAGATCTTCCCACTCAGGGCAGCGACATAAACTAGAGACAAAGTAGAGTTCTTTGTTTTGTTTTTTTGCTAGGAGCTAAATAAGAACTCAATACCACTGTTATAATGTATGTCGACTATCCATCCATCCATCCATTCGCTTCCGCTTATCCTTTTCAGGGTCGCGGGGGGCGCTGGAGCCTATCCGAGCTGTCATAGGGCGAAAGGCGGGGTCCATGCTGGACAGGTCGCCAGTCTGTCGCAGGGCCTGTATGTCAACTATATTCCAGTTAGTGTTCACCTAGTTTATTTTTCAATAAGTCTGTTCTTGAGATTTGGGGAAACAACAAATAAACTTCCAAAAAACGTCAGACTGACATTTTGCAAACAAAATTAAATAATTTTCTTTAATAATTATCTTTAGAGGTGCCGATAGATGGATTTACTGCCCGTTGGACAGTTTTACTTGTTTCTAGTCTTTCTGCTTAGCTAAAATAATTGTCTCACTGCTGTGGCTTTAAAATAGGAATTAATTTAAATTTTTCATTAAAACGTCAGCTCCCCAAACCCACACAGGTCTCAAGCAAAAGTTAAAAATGAAAGCAGACATTGCTGCTCTTGGAACTTAAACAGTCCCTTATTTATATTATGGTCCTTACAAGCTGTGCTACAGACTTTGTGGCTCTTCTATATTAAAAGAATTAAGTGTTAAATTGCCAACATGTTGTCACTACCCGATCCGTACCGGAAACCCGATCGGTACCCCGCATGCGCAAATCTTACGTCACTTCCTCTCTTTGCCAACATTGTGACATTCAATATATTTGAATGATACGGTTAGCGCCCAGTTAGCTCCTAGCATTTCTCAACAGCTCTGCCTCCTTTTCGACTGCCCGGGACATTTAAACAATCCATATACAAAGAAATTCATGCTTTTCTCCTCAACAGAGAGCGTCCCCCGATTGAGCAACAGCGCTGTAAAATAAGAAGAATGGCGCCCAATTACAGAGTTAGTAATGCAGACTTTGTAATATCTCACATGTAGATTCATCAGCCAGATTAAGTGTTTACAGTTTGTTTACAGGTTTTTTTTACAGTTTCTTAATTGACAGTGATAGCGCACATCATCATCACTATTCCAACAATCCTCTCCTCACAGACAAGCATAAACACACTCGACTATCGCTAAATCAGATTTAACACACGTTTGTAATGACGATAATTCAGTTTATAATAGGGTTTATTCGCTCAGTCAGCAGGTGGCGGTATCCTCGTACACTGGGGAGTAAACTGCCATTAAACGAACAGAAGAAGAAGAAAACATCTGCACATGCGCAGTACGGATCGGCTAGACCCGATTTGTACGGTCAGACTTTACACATGCGCAGTAAGGATCGGAGAGTCCTGATCCGTAACTTTCTTTTTATTTTCGTTTTTGTCTACATTGTACTGAAATGCTTCATTATTGCAAACATTTTAAGATATACTTGTTATTCTTAACATCTTAACAGATACTCTGACCCATAACTATCGTAAAACGCTACGACCGGAAGTAGAAACCTTTCGCGCATGCGGGGTACAGATCGGGTTTCCGTTACGGATCGGGTAGTGATACATGTTATGTTTCTTCATACTTCAATCATCCAATCCAATTAACAACAAAAAACAAGAGTCAAAACTCACTTACTTACGTCCTTACAAACATGGCACCATTTAAGGGGAAATAGTCAGGCTTTCCAACATTAAAGTTTATGAATGCATCTTGATAAAAGAAACAAAGCAACCTGGTAGCATAGCAAGCGGTTTAGACCACCTTTTGTCTAAATATGGAAACCTCAAAAAAGCCAACATGGAGGTCACCAAAGATGCAGAGTCCAACAACCAGTGTTTTACTTCCCAGAGGCTGCATCCATCATTTACGCTGTTTATGGTTCTGTTTTTGAGAAACACATTACAGGGTTGTATTTCTCTGTGGGATAATAGATACTGACCCAAAAACTGCCTGGACAACAAAACAGATGGGGTGGCTTTCTCCCGCTTCGCTCTCAGATGGCGTGCCTTTATGAGAGGATGAACTCTTCTGGTCCTGTTTTATTTTGAAATATAGTGTAGAGCCCACTGTAGAGCAGCTCAGAGATCCTTCAACAAACAGAATACAAAAGATTTCTACATTTCTAAAATCAAACCAACAATTTTGTTTGTCTTTGAATGTTTGCTGGCATTCAAGTTTGTTCTTCATCTTGTTTTCCTGTGTCACATATTAGTTTGGGATATTCTCCAAAGTCTTTGCAATGTAAAGTGATTTCATGTCCAATCACAGGCAGTAATAAAAGGCACTGTTAACCTTTGATATTTTAACCTTTACTTTGACCTTGAACTTAACACATCTACAAAACTCTTAAACTGTTTTTCTCTTTCACGTACATGGAATTTGTCACTTCTGTTTTGATGCTGATTTCCAGGGTTTGTCCTACAGGGGTATATGGCTGAGCTCCATTGGCTGGAGTTGGAGGCAGGAATAGTGGTAGAAAGAGTCCTTCTGTGCAGGATGGAACTGCAGGATCCACTAAAATATTACAGAAAAGAAACAATGTTCAGCTGGTCTTCATAGGATGGAAATGCAAATTGATACATCAGATGATCCAAAAATTTGGTCCAAACTAGAATATCTATTCAACTATTACTCTTGAAGATTGTGACTAAAATCTTTGGTAGCAGATTTACCACAAACACACATAAATGTCTTAACTCAGCAACTTTCATCATTCCTTATTTCAGAGCAGCTCTTTGTGGTTACAGATTCAGGTTGTCAAGAAATGACATCTTACCCCTTAAAACAAACTGGACCGGTATTTTGCCAATCGCATTATTGGTAGTTAGATTAGTCTGTGTCCCATCAGTTTGAGTCAGAGTTATGTTATGCAGGGGAAAGTCCTCCATCACCGGCTGTACTGCATATGGACCTTCATTACTGCTATCAGTGGGGCGGAAGGACAGAGTACAAGACTCCAAAAAAGAAAAGTAAAATAAATTCATCAGATATGTAAGATACATTTTTACAAAGTGATTTTTACAATTTGTGTTATTAAAGTGTTTTATTATTTATTGTGAAATGGTTCCTGAAAAATGTTGCTTGGGGACTTTAACCCCCAAGTAGGATAAGTGTGAGTTAGTTAGGGTTTTAAGTGACTCTATCTGTATCAGTGCTTTTTCATCCATTCATTCTCTTCTGCTTGTCCTTGGGCCTTGTGTTTGTGTGTGTATCTGTATGTGTGAGTGAAAAAAGGAAAAATAAGGAAACATGTCAGTATCCACATGGAGATGTGGAATTCATTGTGGGTATTTTTGTAAGTGACCAGAAACCTCAGACGTTTGGCAGTTATTATCAGTGTAAACAAAATTTCATGAAGAAGAATAAATCATAAAAAAAAAAAAAAGAAAAAAAAGAGAGAACTAAGAAAGTCCAATAGGAATCAAATGCATTACATGTAATCCAGTCTAAATGGTAACACAATGAATGATTATGTTAACTGCGTACCAAAGTTTCAGGTCACACGGCATACCTAGTGTTTAATGTGTGTTATCAGCTGCTAAGTAATTTTTTTTTCTATTTCCTTATTGCATGTACTGATCACATGTTTAAACAATATCACCTCTCCATTACTTAAATATATACATATGGGATAGCATCACATGTGTGTCATACATTATTCTACACATATTGAGGCATTCTAAGTTAGACAAACACATGTAGGTGCCTGCGGGTTAGGCAGACAGTGAGACATCTCTCTCTCACCCCTAGAGATTAAAAGGCCTCTCTCGGAAGAGAATTGGGAATGTGAATATGTTGAGTGACACATTTTGTAATTTTACTTTTCCTTAATTAAACTTTCACGACCAGGTGTTTCACATTTGTCTTCTTGGAGTTTGGATAATTTAAACCCTTGTGTATAATAATTAGTGATATATATCTAACTGAGATAACTGAATTTGGGAACTAAATACTGTGTTAAAAAAAAAAAGCCTTTGCCGTGGTATGCTGTAAGCCAGCGGTCCCCAACCCCCGGGCCTCGGACGTTTGAGTCGTTTGGTACCGGGCCACGAGAGTTGAGGCTCAGGTGTGAAATGTATGGTTTTCAGGGTTTTTATCGGTTTTCAGCGTTATTTTGTTATTGTTTTTATCGTTAACTCGGTTTTCCTGGGTCTTTTCACGTGTGTTATGAATAAATCTTCTTTTTTTGGTACCAGTACTAGTTTTATTTTGTGGTATTTATCCGCGACACCTTAAAGGCCAGTCCGTGAAGATATTGTTGGGCATAAACCGGTCCGTGGAGCAAAAAAGGTTGGAGACCGCTGCTGTAAACTACTGATACTTATTCATCAAAGTTGAAAAAATGACTACTGTGTTCATTTGACTATAGACACAGAATATTTTAAACTGTTTCACCACGTTAGGCTTTCATTTGAGATTTACTCAAAACTCTTGACACAGTTCTCTATTACCACAGTGTTATTTGGACACTGTGCTTAAAATAGAACAAAAAATGAACGGGTGATTAAAGATGTGTAGACTGATCAGTAGATTAGGTAAACTGATAGTAGCTCAATCACAGTCAACCCTGTAGTGCAGGTGGCAGCTAAAAGGTTGGTTGAATCTGAACAGAAACAAAAACAGAGGATCAGATTATTAGATAAAAAATGTTTCTCGAGACTCAAGTCCTGAACCTCGAGTCTAAGTCAAGTCTGACAGCTTTGGTTTTTGCAAGTTAAGTGGGACTTGAGTCTAAGTCAGGAGTGCAAGTCGCCATCTCTGTCTCTATTTCCACAAATGTGCTTAGTTGCTAAGTGCATAAGCTCTATTTGCAAAAACTCTTGTTTAAAAGTAATTTATGATTTTTAACTTACAATGTTGATCATTTTTGTTCTTCTAGTTTTTTTCTTTTCTATTTTTTAAATGATTTACGCTACATTGTTAAAAAAAATTATTTAAGACTTTCCCATGTTCACACCATCTCATCATCACCATTTTGGATACTTACTAAAACAATGTATGAAAGTAATGCGAAAGTGGCCACTTTCATGAGTAAATCATGTAAGCCTTATATGATTTACT
>NW_024585162.1:0-5255 GCF_018398535.1 Haplochromis burtoni
GATCTCAATTTCAGTGAAAATAATCGTGATTATCATTTTTGCCATAATCGAGCAGCCCTACTATATACTCTGCACTAACAGACAAAACCCTGAAGAAAAATGTCAGAGACATCGTCACCTTGTCTGATGATGATGTTAGAGTGGCAGAGGAGGTCCTCCAGCTGCTCAAACCACAACTCTGTTGAGCAGTGAAACTGCACCATCTGTGTCCATGATCCTGCTTCTGAAAACAAGGATCCTACAAGCCATGGTCCCAAGTCAGGAAGACAGCACCATCACAAGAGATGTCAAGACTGCCATTAGAGAGGACCTGAAGCACAGATACACTTCACCACCAGCCCTACAGGAGGACCTTCACAGAGCTACTGCACTTGATCCAAGGTTCAAGTCCCTGTCTCACCTAGACATGGCCCTACGCCTGAGGACATACAGTGATCTCACTACTGACACTGTGAGCAGTCTTGGAACTGCAGACTGTGAAGAGGCAAAGAAAATAAATATTTAGAAATTATATATTTTTTATTTTTAATGATAATGTTTTTCTTCAAAGTTATTTCCACATTTTAATGTCAGTGAAATATTTAAAAATAATTGTTTTAATCAATAAAGTAACTTTCCCTGTAGGGTCAAGCAGCACCAACAGGAGCAGACACATGTCCTCATCAAAAGAAGCCGGCAATGGCAGAGCTTTTTGCCGACACCTTTGTACAGAAGGACATGGCAGCAAGGCTTTTGACACCATCAAAGAGGACGTGGCATCCTATGAGGCAGCAAGTGGCATTCCAGTGGATGGTGATCCACTGACGTGGTGGAAAAGTAATGACTGTAAACACCCTCACCTTGCCATAGTGGCAAGACGCTATCTGGCTGTGCCTGCCACTTCAGTGCCTAGCGAGAGGGTGTTCTCAACAGCAGGGGACATCGTTACAGCAAAGAGGTCTACACGCTCCCCAGAAAATGAAGACATCCTCATCTTTTTTTAAAAAAAAATTGAAGTTATAACCTCACATCTGCTTTGCTTTCTTTCTTCTTTTTTGATGATGTGGACATAAGCTAGTTTTTATTTCATTCTCCAAATGTTCAAAGTAAGAAGCAATGATACCTTAAATTGCATTTTAAGTTGTTTTTGATTGTATACACATTAAAGGAAATAATTATAATGCCCTATAATGCACCTTAATTTGTTTTTATATAATTGTGTGGAATGATTCTACAGTTGAATGTTTTTTAAAGGGCAAAACATACTTAAATAAATAAACGGACAGTTAAATTTGTCTTGTCTTTTTTTGCTGATCTGAAAATTGATCCGATCCGTGAGTTTTTTGATCCGTTGCACCACTAGCTAGAACATACTTTAACAGCTAAAATTCAGTTGTGAACCTTCCTACCTTTGTGAATGTGACCTACAAGCATACTTTAACAGCTAAAAGTAAGTTGCAAATTGTCCTACCTTTGTTAATAAGAGGTAAAAACTTGAACGGGTAAAATGAAGTGGCAAACCATCCTGGCTTTATAAATAAGAGCTACAAGCACACTCTGATGGGCAAAGTTAAGTGGCAAACTGTCATATCTACTTAAATTTGTCCTGGAATTATTCTGTGACAGCAGAAATGTGCATAAACTACTTAAGGTAGGACATTTCGCCAAAGTAGGATGGTTTGTCAGAACACCGGTGTGACGGTAGAGCAGTATGGTCACATAAGTACAGACGTCCCGCAAGCCAACCAGATAAACTTAGCTAAAACACCAATTAAAGCTTGAGGCAAAACAACTTTGGAAGATGAGGGGAGGGACAACAAAAGCAAAGAATAAAAAATCCCCAGAAACCCAAGGTAAAGACATAAAACACCTGAACAACGAGGACAAGCTAGCACCCGAAGCTAATATGGCTACCTTTCAAAACGGGCTAGACTGTATTAGCAAACAAATTCAATCCCTCCAAAACAACCTGAAATCGGACTTCATAACATTCAAAGAAGAAATTACCAGTCAAATGAAACACGAACTGAATAAATTCAAAGAAGACATCGACCAGAAGTTTAAGAACATGACTACTAGGGCTGCCACAAAAAGATTATTTTGATAGTCAACTAGTCACCGATTAGTTGACTAATCAGATCATTCATCCGCTGGACGTAAAACGTACAGCTTATTGCACCAGCATGCATCTGCTCTTAAATAACTATCATTAGCTTACAGCTTGAAGTGTTTAAGGCATGTGCTAACTAAAAATAAAGACGAGATGATAATTTGTTAAACTTTCAATGAAATTTGCAGATTGGTGGACTCGGTGGAGTTTAATAAATTCTGCCATCTGTTCTTTCTATGTAAAATATAACAGGATACTGGTGTAAATTCTCTACCATCTCACACTTCTGTTTAATCAGTTCTCTGTTTGACATTTATTCATCTGTGTAAAAACTCTAACTTTAATCTCAGCCAAACCAATTTACTGAGGAACAACTAACACACTGAAAAAAGCCAAACAATAACATTTTTAAATGATCTGAGTGACTTATATATCATGTTTAACCTGAGTAGCGAAAGACCTCTAGCTATCGAACTGGTGGGTCTCCGAAAACGTCGGAGCACTTTTGCAACTGTGTGATGTCTTAAAAAAACGAGCAGATATTTAAAGTTTACATAGCTACATTCTCGCCTGAAAATATGTTGAAAGTTTTATTTTGTGACCCAGAAAGAGAAATGAGTAATATTAAAACTAAGTAGCTGCCGCCACGGTTGAAAACTGGAATTGGCTGGGCCGCGCTATGAATTGTGAGATAGGTTGGGCCACGAAGGATACACCCGAGCCATCCTTCAAATCTGGGGTAATAAAGGATGCATTTTTCGGCCGCGTTTGGCTGAGTCTTCAAATTTGGACAGGCTTTGCCGCGTTGCTGTAACGTAATTGGTGTTAGGGTTCCTGGGGCGTTGACCCAGTCATTTCAGTTTGATTGGGTTCAGTTTATTATCCAAATGCTCGTGTTTCACTGTGCCAACCTTCTGTCTCTGTGCATTATGTTCTAGTTCCACTGCATGTGTCATTAGTCAGATTATGTTCAGCTGTGTACTCACCGGTCTCCAATCGTCATCATCCGTTAGAGTATTTAAGTCTTCAGTTTCCTTCTGTTCACCGTTGCGTCATTGATGGCGTCTTTCCCGTGTGTGCTCTCAGTTCAGCCAGCCATTCAGTTATCCAGCCAATCAGTGTTCGTTCATCTTCTGTTCATCCACTCTTTATAATAAACCATCTTAAGTTCATCACTATCCACAAGTCCTGCGTTTGGGTCACTTCTTCGCATCCGCACGCAGCAACCTGACAATTGGCCTACAAATGCAGCCTCTGAAGGATGCAGCCGCTAAATTTGGACACAGCTATGAAACCGGACACTGCTTCTTCTTTTTCGGGGTTTAACGGCAGCTGGCATCCCTGGACATGCAGTGCTGCCATCTTCTGTTTCAGTCCGTGATTAAACTCTTAAATCCTACTACTTATTCCTGCACTTTTTGGGATCTTACAAAGCTACAAAAGACGTGTCGACTATTAAATTAGTCCTCAACAATTTTAATAGTCGACATAATCGTGACTAGTCGTGGTAGTTCTAATAACTACAATTCAATTCAATTCAATTTTATTTATATAGTGCCAAATCACAACAACAGTCGCCTCAAGGGGCTTTATATTTTAAAGCCTGAAGCTCTGGTGCTTCCAGTTTGGGTTATTACTCAGACTACTGTGGCCGTTGACAATGTACAAGGTCTGACTCAAGCATGCCAATCGACTAGAGAGGCCAGTGAGCTCCTACGCTAAGAAGTGGTTCGGACTTCCCAAATGCCTCAGCAGCATTGGACTCTATAGCAACGGGATACTGTCATTGCCTATCCTTAGTGTGGTAGAGGAGTTTAAATGTGCAAAATTGAGGCTTGAGTTGTCACTCACGGACTCCTGGGACCACATATTGAGAGGCACTGCTCCCACCCTAGCAACGGGGAGGAAGTGGACCCCAGCCACATCTGTGACACAGGCCAAATCTGCTCTTCAGCATCGTGACGTGGTGGGTCACGTTCAACAGGGCAGTGGAGGATTTGGTCTTGGAGCAGTAACACCTCCGTGGCAACAGGCATCTGTAACCGAACGTCGAAAAATGATGGTGGAGAAGGTGTGTCGACAGGAGGAAACAGCCAGGCATGTAAGAGCCATAGCGCTGGCTAAGCAGGGTCGCTGGATGAATTGGGAGAATATAGAAAAGAGAAAACTCTCATGGAGTGACATCTGAGGAATTGAGTCTAATAGACTAAGTTTCATCATCTGAGCGTCATATGATGTGCTACCTTCCCCAATAAATCTGCAGCTTTGGTTTGGAAAGGACCCATCCTGCCCCCTGTGTACAGTCCCAGCCACACTCAAGCACATCTTGGTTGGTTGTAGGACAAGCCTTACCCAGGGCAGATACACATGGAGACACAACCAGGTCCTCAGGTGTCTAGCAGAGAAAGTTGAGTACAAAGAAAAACCATCAACCCTCAACCTTTCACGAACCAAGAGGAGTTTCAGTGGGGTGCAGGGGCTTTGATGCCAGTACAACATCAAAACTGCTTAGAGAGATTGGGATCAGAGGACAGGTGCAATGGAAGGCTATAAGAGAATTAGCTAACACTGCTGAGAGGACCAGCCACTGGCTATGATTTAAAAGGGCTGACATCACTTGGGCAGCTAAGGCAGTCAGCTAACTGCGAGAGAAAGGAAAATATTCCGCTCTTCTTCCCTTTTCTGGGAGGCAGTGGGGAGGTAGAGTGTACAGCCTGATCCGGCGGGGAGGTGTGGGAAGCCAGATCGGGCGCCCCCCTTCCGGCTCTCCTCT
This sequence comes from Haplochromis burtoni, assembly GCF_018398535.1. Classification (NCBI taxonomy): domain Eukaryota; kingdom Metazoa; phylum Chordata; class Actinopteri; order Cichliformes; family Cichlidae; genus Haplochromis; species Haplochromis burtoni. The sequence goes on from NW_024585162.1 coordinate 4,863, forward strand.
CTTGTCCCTTTTGTCTTATTTCTCTCTATCACCTTTTCTATCCCTCTAAAGAAGTGACGCTCCATAAATGCTACAGAGGTAAGTATTATTTCTCAGTTGCAGTGAATAGATAGGAGAAAATAAACTGTAGAAAACTAAACAGAAGAAAGAAGAAGAGAAATAACAATTTCGCATAAACTAGTGACACACTCCGGGGCCTGATCAACCCTGGCAGGGCCTCTTTGGATGAGGGTGTCTAGTGATAATGGCCGAATCAACAGATGAATCCAATCTAGATCAGATCCCTAATACCCAAAAATGGCAGATTAGCTTGGGTAAAAGACCGAAAGTTGAGGCCCACAACGATGTGTGCTGCTGGTAAAGTTTCTGGGCTGCCTTTCCTCATAACAGCCA
>NW_024585162.1:6701-9894 GCF_018398535.1 Haplochromis burtoni
GTCAATTTCCAACAATTCACAACCAAAGAGATGATACTCAAAAAGGCATGGGAAAAGAAAACAGTCAGTCTGGACGGAAGCAGGGTTTATTTTAAATCAAATCATAGGTGCACAGCCAAGGTGCAACTATATATATAAAAAACTTTAGTCTGACAAAAGCCTACAGGTTGGGGGACAGGAAGATAAGTCTATCCACTGCTTCAGGCTGTAAAGCGCGCCTGTGGCAAGTCACAATATTACCCCCTGTACTAAATATCCTCTCAGAGGGGCTGCTGGTTGCGGGGATGCACAGGTAACACTTTGCCTTTGCTTTGGAACAATCTACAGTGCGCGCTACTGTTTTTTGTCAGACTTCAAATAGCCGAAATACCTCCACACTACGGAACTTCTCTGGCCCTTATTTCTACTATCTCGCCGGCATTGGAACCGTCATCTGTGAGTATCATCTCTTTGGTTGTGAATTGTTGGAAATTGACAATGACTGACGTCGGGGGGGGACCCGCTCACAGTTTTGGAGTTAACACTCGGTGTGTGCGTTGAATCTTTAGGTTAGCTCAACATTGAGCTCCTCTCTGAGCCAGACTTCTAGAAACTGAGCCCGCGATTCTTCCTTAGATTCAGCTCCCTTTTGTATTCCATAAATCCATAGATTGTCACCCAAGCTCTCGGTTGATTTTTCTCTAGTCGGCACACTCATTTCCTCCATTACACGGCCGGCACGGCGGCTGGCTGCTTCCCAAACAAATAAACGTGCGGCTTGGCACTTTTGCTGTACGTAACAAGTCACGTTACGTGACGCTGCGGCTGTGATTGGTTTGGCTCTGCGCTACTTAATTTGGATTGGCTGTTTTTTTTTAAGAGAGGAAAAGAGAGAGATGAGGTCTATTGCAATAGTTTCATTTTTCTATAGAGAAAAAGTTATTTCGCAAGACATATCGTTATTGTTTTATCACCCAGCTCTAGTATGAGTGTGACAATCTTTTGTGAGTCTCATTACTGGAGGGACATACCCCCCATAAACAAAAAGAGGAACAACAGACGAGGAAGGTGGCTGGTACCTCTTTATGGAAGTCCTCTTATTTGTACATAGTTAAACTACGCAGTTTGTTAATGAAAATGCTTTGTTTAAACAAGGGTTCAATGGAGTGCCTGTGGGGGCCTCAAAAGACAGTCAGTAAATCACAGAGGAATAATGCATACTACACATTAGGGCTGGGCCATATCATACCGTTCACGGTAATACCGGTGTAATGTCGGACAACGATAAGAAAATGAAACATGGCGATAGAATATGGGTAAAGCGCGCATGCGCAGTGCCTTTGTTTTCATACGCACATGGCGGAAAAAGCATGGCGGCGAGGGAGAACGAGAAGGGTGAAAGCGGATCGTTGAATGAAACGGATGAAACAGAACTGGTTTGTAAAAATGCTGCAACTTCAGTGGTGTGGAACTGGTTTAGCTTTCATCCGTCAGATACACAACAAAGTGCTATTTTTGGTAAAGCATGCTAGTGGGCCGTCGTTATTACCGTGTTGTTTTGGAAAACTTAAAATCAATCCTTTGATTTTTCTGAAAGTCGACAGTGCCCCTTATAATCCCGTGTGCCTTATTCATGAATTCTGGTTGTGTTTACTGACCTCGAAATGATTTTATGTGGTACACGGTGCTGGAAAATCTGTCAAATGTTTTAGTACGACTTTGCTAAGCTACGAAGCCGCACCGCTTGATGGATTGTCGGAGCATTACGGCTATCGTAGGCAGGAGCCTCGCGGAGTGATACGTACTGTGCTTCAACATAATATTACCGTATTGTGTGTGTATAACCTCTTTTTAAGTTTTGTGGATATTATACATGGTTATGCTGAGGATATGTCGGCCAGTTTCCACTGGAAATGCCTTTTGGTTAAACTGTCAGCAAGGAATTTGCATTTGCACTGTTTAAATTTTTATATAACTTTAATGCACATAAAAAACAGCTGCTTGTTTAAGTGAAAATACATTGATGTTTTTTTTGCACTAATAAAGTTGTGGAGTTGTAAAGTATTTTGTCTAGTGTCAATTATATCGTCAGTTATATCGTTATCGCAAATTTTCAAATGTATATCGTGATAAATATTTTTGGTCATGTCGCCCTGCTCTAGTACACATGAAGAAATAAAGTGTGTCCTTAAATGTTAATGGCATTGGTAACCCATTTAAAAGAGCCAATATTATCACTAAACTCAAAAAGGAGAAGACAGATAATTTTCCTACAAGAAACTCATTTATCAAAAATAGAACACAATAGGAAGCTAGATATGTTATAGTATAGCTTTCATCTGCTACAGAGGAATTATAGTCATTATTCAGCAACACATTCTGTATAGTTAAGAATAGATTACTTCTTCATGCAAAAAGGGAATAGAGATATAATAACAGATTGTTGGATTGGAGTGGCAGATGTATCACATCATAGTGCTATCTACTTAAAAATTCATTTGGAAGTTAGACCAAAAACACAATATGGAGACTGAATGTGGGACATAAATCTGCGGTAGAACAAATACAAAAAGATGTCAAAACATATGTAGAAGAAAATGACAACGGTGAAACCGATCCAGTTATTCTATGGGATTTTTGAAGGCAGTTATACGTGGGAAACTAATTGCAATATCAAGCAACCTTAAAAGAGAAAGGATGAAGCAATATAACAAATATGTACCTGAATTGTCAAAATTGGAGAATAAACACAAACGCAAGGTAGATGTCAAAATACAACAACAAACGAAAGATATTAATAAGAAAATGAATAATCTACTCTAATATGAAACAGAAATAAAAGCAAGGCGAGGTATGTATAACAGAGCTATTATCAATCAGTCCCTAAAGCTGCACGGCTATTGCCAAGACGTTTACGAAAACAACAGGCAGAAACAAGAGTCAGTAAACTACACAATCCCAAGACAGAACAAATGACACATAACCTAGAAGAGATAGAAAGTATTTTTACAGATTATTATTATATATATATATATATATTAGGGGTGCAACAATACTCGTATCGATATTGAACCGTTCGATACAGTGCTTTCGGTTCGGTACGCATATGTATCGAACAATACAAAAATTGTAATTTATTTGATCAACTTTCCTTCTGACGATGCTGTCTGTGTTGAGCGCTCAGTGGATCTGCGCTCGACAGTGCAGCCAAGGC
>NW_024585163.1:0-7340 GCF_018398535.1 Haplochromis burtoni
CTCCCAGCTCCAGGCGTACTTGGACACGAACAATATTGCTGAGAAATTTCAATCTGCCTTTAAGCCATTGCATAGCACTGAAACAGCGTTGGTTAGAGTTCTTAATGATATTCTTGTAATCACTGATACTGGACGCTCTATGGTCCTAGTTTTACTGGACCTCTCTTTGGCCTTTGATATGGTGGACCATAACATTTTATTACTAAGACTTGAGCACACTGTGGGTATTAGAGGCACTGCCCTCGACTGGTTTAAATCATACCTCGCTGATAGATCCTTATCAGTTCACTTAGGCACCTTCTCCTCTTCCTCCGCTCCGGTCTGTTGTGGTGTGCCTCAAGGATCAGTTTTAGGCCCTATTCTTTTCTCATTGTATTTGCTCCCTCTAGGCGCAATCTTTGAAAAATACAATATCGCCTTCCACTGTTATGCCGATGTGTAGTTTTTTTTTAACTGTAAAAACCACAAACATGTTGTGTTAATTATTTTCATAACTTCAAATATAAATATAAATTGTACATTTTGGAAAACCTATGCATACATTTTGTAAAAAAATAAAGTTATACACAACTATCAGCCAACTATACAGCCTGTCATTAAAATTTAAAAACTTTGAAGTCTGAACTTTCAACACAGGCTGAAATAAAGACTCAGCGTGGCTGCAGCTTGTTGCTATGTCAGCTTAAATCAGTCATGTGATTTGGAGGTTTGGTGTATCCGTGGACCACAGAGCATTAATAACACTTAACTTCATTCCATTTCCAGAGTGTAACAACCAACCACAACGCCGTATTATGCAAAACTGGCATTAGGGGTGGCAAGGGATCATTTTAGGGTTACATGCCACCACATGCCAGCCTTCTAGATCCGTCCCTGGTAAGTGTAAAAAGAGTAGTGCGTTTCACTAGTGTGCAGGTACAGGTATTTGTCAAGGGTTGACATGGAAAAAGTTGGTGTCCCAACTACATAAAAAGTTACACACAAGGTGCAAAAGGGAATTTGCATTTTGTTGATTATTTCTTTGTAGTAATTCCCCTTTGTAATACCTCTTAGCAATAAATCTTATACAGTTGCAAAGCCTGTTTATTTCCCCTAAATAGTGTCAAATATGTAAGGAAAATGCATTTGTAGGTTGAGCAGCAGAGTTGAAAATGTGGACCTAATTAAACCATGTCTAAATTTAGTGTCTTTTAAGTTAAAGTTGTTTTTTTTAACCTAAAGTCATCTCAAGTGAATATATTTGTTAAAAGTTAAATTACAAAATTAAAGTAATTCAGTTAATTAAGCACAATGAAAACATGCAACATGAAAAAAAGAATCACTGGGACCTGTTTCCCTTGTACTAAACATAGTAACATACTCAGAGGCAGTGTTGGTCAAGTTACTTGAAAAAAGTAAATGGTAAATGGCCTGTATTTATATAGCGCTTTACTAGTCCCTAAGGACCCCAAAGCACTTTACATATCCAGTCATCCACCCTTTCACACACACATTCACACACTGGTGATGGCAAGCTACATTGTAGCCACAGCCACCCTGGGGCGCACTGACAGAGGCGAGGCTGCCGGACACTGGCGCCACCGGTCCTGTTGCTCTATTTTCACCTGTAAAGCAGGAGTAGCATAGGCGGAGGTTTGCCCTGGTGCAGGTGTGCCGCGGCGGTCAGTTGAAGAATCCGCGGGCTTGCTTGGAAGTTTAGGGTTTTTTTTCGCTGTAAAGAGAAGTTTTCTTCCCACGCACAACGGACGCTAATGTTTTTGTCACTTTTTATGGAATTAAACTCAAAATAAGGTCAGTACTTCCACGCTTTAAATGCTGCATGCTCATACTCTCTCCTGCATTCGATATATGATCCATTGTTGATCTGCACACAGCTGTTGTCATGAATGTCGCACTTGCTTACATCACTGTCATGAGACATTCTGGCAAAAAAATCACGTTTTTAGTAACGCAGTAACGCAGCTTTCCTACGGGAAACTAACGGTAATCTAATTACCGTTTTTGCAATAGTAATCCCTTACTTTACTCGTTACTTGAAAAAAGTAAGTAACGCGTTACTGCCCATCTCTGCTCAGAGGTGTACTTTTTATTTACCATAAACCGAACAAACTTCTTCACACTCTTAGATGATATTGGTTAGCACAAATCTCCACTAAATGTATTTGACATTTTATTATGCCATCTGTGTTACTTTCCTAAAAGTAGCCTGAAAATTAATGATCTTGAGCCTGCAATGTGTTGTAATGTGGTTTATCCTGGCGAGCAAATTCTATGTGCAGTCTGAGGCAGAATATTATCTGTAGCTAAAGCTGTCAAACGGCAGTCTGTCAAACGGAAAGAAGAGAGAGAGTGCCATGGAAAACGTAGGGACAAAGATGAAAGCTTCAAACATTAGGAAAAGAGAGCAATGAAAGATTAATACTTACTGGAGCTGTGACATTCTGCAAAGTGCAACAGCCACTCCTCCTATACAGCCTCAACACCCTCACCCAAGCATTCCATCTCGAATGACACTTTTCTGTCTAAGATTTGACATTCAAGTGCTCCATTCCTTAAGACCTCTCCTTCCTACTTTTCCCCTTGAACTTTTACCCCCTTTTTTACTCATGTCCTGATGAGAATTCATCCTGAATCACTGTCTGGATGTGATCAAAAATGATGAAAAGTCCATCTATCCCACTACATCTTGCTCACTCTTGCTGCAGTGTGCTTTAGTGTTTTAGCAGTAGAGCAGCAGTGCCATCATGTGTCTCAAGTGGTGTATCAAGAATATCTCCGAAACTGAAGCTTGCTTCTACTGTCAAAAGCCCTCATGTTAGGTATCCCAGGTTTTGCTGGATTTTTTTTTAGCATTCTTTTAATTATATATGTCATAACATTTAAAAAGTAAAGAAAATGTCACTTAATACTTTCTTCATACATTCAGGAATTTCTTATAGACATTAAGACCTGGATGACCTTTAATTTCCTGGTTCTAAATTCAGATAAAACTGAGGTTAGCTGTATTTGACCAGGATATGTCCTTCAGTTCTCATGTTAATGAAATATATGGGACTGCTTTCTTACATTTGCACAATATCTCTAAAATTAGAAACATCCTGTCTCAGAATGATGCTGAAAAACTAGTTCATGCATTCATAATTTCTAGGCTGGACAATTCTAATTCATTATTATCAGGCTACCCTAAAAAAATATTGAAAAGCCTTCAGTTGAATCACATTGCAGCAGCGTAAGTACTGACAGGCACTAGAGTGCATAATTCTTCCATATTAACTTCTGTTCATTGGCTCCCTGTTAAACCCAGAATCAAATTTAAAATCCTTCTCTTCACATACAAGATCTTGAATAATCAGGCCCCATCTTATCTTAAAGACTTCATAGTCTTGACATAGTCTTCTTTGCAAGCTCCTTTGACTACGATGACCTGGATGACTGAGAACCTTCACAGACAATGTTCATTTTGATGAATCATTTAATTAGGGCTGGATCAGGTGACCCTGGTTCTGCTGCAGGTTTCTTCCCATTGTCACCAAGTGCTTGGTCATAGGGTACTGTCAGATTGTTGACTTTATTTCTGTTTTATTGTAGGGCACTATACAAATAAAATTGAATTGAATTAAATACATTCACATCTAATACTGTTAAGATTCGTAACTGGACTGTCCTGCAGTGCAAATAAAATGGAGGAAGAGATGAGAAAATGAGCAAAGAAAAAATAAATGAAAGGTAAAAGGATGAGGATAAAACAGAATAAGTAAGAGACAGATCAAAAGAGCAAGACAGATGATCCTCCTTGTGTGTCTGCTACACCTTGTGTGATTGTATCCTTTGTTCATATTTTGACCTATCTGTGCTGCAATTCTATCGCCACCACCGTGTTCCACAGATTGTATAAGATTGTTACCCTAGAAAGCGGCATTTTGCTGCCCTATAATGCTTCTCATATAAAGCAACAAAGCTGTAATTTGTTTTCATCCTGGTTGTCATTGTGATCTTTAGCAAACTGCAGACTGTGGACAGTAATTTTCCTTTTGAAGAGCAAAGCTTTCTCCCTGATGTGTACATCTTTTGAGTGAGAAAAGTTTCTTAGAAGTTACCTTAGATTCACTAAGGTAACTTCTAAGAAACTTAGAACTTCTCACTAAATTCCAGTTTAAGTGATATTCCACTGACAGTAGGGTACGATTGAGAATGAAGAATTGAAGGGTAAAAACAAATGGCTGGCAGCAGAAGAAAGCTTGTCAGAAAAATAAAGGGTTCTCTCTATCATCACACTGTAACATAAAATCACTTAAATTTCATGGATTAGTCTGTCCAGGTAGGAAGCATAAACCATTCTGAATCTAAAAAGCTAAACTAGGGAAAAAATAAGCCTTGATCAAGTGTTCCCTTCACTTCCTGAGAAGCCATGTGTCCTTTGACCCCTGCTGACTACATTATGGATTTAGACAGTCATCTGCACAATAAGGTCTGCCTTAGCCCAGACTACACCACTCCTCTGTCCTTTGTACATGTGCACCCACTATGCTAAAAACCTACTAGCAAGCAGGATAGGATCACAATGTATGTTACCCTGTTAAGTGACACATTATAAGTAAGTGTTCTTTGTGAAACAGAAAACTCTAAAAAATAAACCCGATCTAAACCAGGTCCCACATCTACTTTGAGGTAGCAGTAAACGAGGTACAGAAAACACCACTACCTCACTCGAAGTTTATATTTAGTTGCTGTTTAGTTATTAGATACCTATAGCCATTACAGAGAATATGTAAACCCATGTGTACAGCAGTTAATTTAAAACGTGCTTCAGTCTACATGAAGCTACATCAATTATTCAAATATTCTGATACTTCCGGATATATTCTAGGCAGAGGGTTTCAACCAGCCTGATTTCATTAACCTTCCAAAATGTACATCCAAAGTTATACTGTAGTTAAGTAAATTTTTACTTGGACCATAATATGGCATACAATCTTTTTTGTTAGCTAGCTCTGCCTACTAATAACTCGGCTGATACTCTGTTTAATGATGGCCATAAGATCTGTGTTTTATTTACCTGTTTGTCTGAATGTTACCTTTTCTGTTAGGATACATTTCACTCCACTTTATAATTTTCACAAATTTGTAAAAATGCCAGATTAAATAAAAAAATAACTTGTTTTTTTTATTATTATTATTATTTATTTACTTAAACATTTGATTGTATCAATGACCATTTGACTTGACTAGCATTAATCTGGACAATCCTGACACTTTTACAGCTTCTGAGATAATAAGAAAAAATCTTTTTCACACATGATTGTAGGGCTGCACGATTAATCGTTAGAAAATCGCGATCTCGATTCATACTTATGTGCGATCTCATTTCCAAATGACAACGATTTAAAAAAAAAACAAAAAAAAACGACGACGACGATTGTACCGCATTTTGATCCGGGACTATGGGCTCAAAATGTGGTCATAAATATTTTGTACTTGTAAATCGGTTTTGTACTTGTAAATCAGGATTTGTATGTGTAAAAAAAATTGTGTGTGTGTAAAAAAAATTTGTGTGTGCGTAAAAAAGATTTGTATGTGTAAAAAAAACGTGTGTGTGCGTAAAAAAGATTTGTGTGTGGACTTAGCCAAAAAAAACCCCTGCAAGTTACAAGTACGAATTTTGACCCTATTTTTCTTCCTTTCATCTGATTGGTCAATGTCATGTCAATCACAAATGTAACAATCCAAACAGAGAAGAGATGGGTTTTGCTGTCGGAGGGGCGCTTTTTTGAACTGTTGTTTTCCCACAGTGAAACGTCTGTCTGTTTCACTGTGGGAAGTGTTACAAACAGCTGATCGGATCGGCAAAGCGTGTTTCTGGAATATTATGTTTTTGTTCTTGCAAGCGCTTTTTATGCAATTTTTGCAAAGCTTTATGTGGAAGGAAACCGTGACCAAGGGCAAGCTGGTGGCATAAGATGTAAGTACAACTCCTCCGGTTTCATATGCAAAACAAATTATTGCGCTAGCTTACGTGGTTCCGGTTCTACGGGGATTTAAAGGGTTAACAATAGCAATGTATTGAATAATGACTTTAAAAAATAATATAAAATAGTGTGCAAATACTGATAACAGTGCAAATGTTTGCAATATAAAAAATAAATGAAAAATGTAAACATCTATGTTTAGTGAACTTTGCAGTGTTGCTCTGTGGTGCAGCTATGACACCGTAGCAAAGTTTACACACTATGTCTACTTGATCCACGTCTGACTCCGCGAACCCATAATGTTTCCACACCACTGAAGTTTTTTTTTACCTCTCTTTTCAACCAACTACAGTCACTCTCCTCTCCAAATAACTTCTGCTGAGCTTTCCGAGCTTCCCTTGGGTCCTCTTAATCGTTGTGACACGTGTTCGAAATGCAGAAAGGTGCGCTCGATTTGCCACACGGAGCAGCGCGAGAGTAAAGCACGAGGGAGGGGCTAATAATCGGCTCAGTCATTTTTAATGATCGTTGAAAGCCCAGATCGTAATCATGATTAAAATTCGATTAATTGAGCAGCCCTACCTGTCAGTACTCTTGCTGCAGCATTTTGGATTAGCTGAAGGCTTTCCAGCGAGTTTTTTGGACTTCCTGATAATAATGAATTGCTGTAGTCCAGCCTGGAAGTAATAAATGCATGAACTAGTTTTTCAGTGTCACTCTGAGACAGGATATTTCTAATTTTAGAGATGTTGCTCAAACGGAAGAAAGCAGTCTTACGTATTTGTTTAATATGTGTGTTGAAGGACATATCCTGGTCAAAAATCACACCAAGGTTCCTCACAGTGTTACTGGTAACCCTATCACGGGCAGGGTGAACTGTTCTCTTGATTGTACAGTAACAGTTATCAACAAGTAATAGAGCTTCAGAACTTTATGGTAAATACTGGTTCTTTAATCTGTTCTTTATATGCTTGTATTATGAGGTAAGTTTGCAAGAGCCTAGGTAAATTTTGCAACATTATATTATATATCAAGTGTTCCAAAGGAATGTGGAAAGGCATGTGTTATGGTTTGATGAGTCAGTGGTTGACTTTTTGGCCATAATTCCACAAACAAAACTCTGCGCTTCATACACATGGTGAAGCATGGTATTGTTCACCATATGTTTTGGGGCTGATTTTCTTCAGCTGGAACTGGGGCTTTAGCCAAAGTGGAGGGAAAGCTGACAATGAAGAGACATTTTCAACAATGTAGCCTCTCTCAGGCAGGGTTTCTTGCATGTTTTTAAGCTAGTCTTCAGAAATAGATCCCAGAGCTTCTTAAAGGACATTTCAATAACCTGTCTTTTGTTCTCTTCTCTGTCAATATGGTCTC
>NW_024585163.1:8756-9886 GCF_018398535.1 Haplochromis burtoni
TTACTGTAACGCGTTACTTAATAACGCGTTAGTCCCAACACTGGTTATGACACAAGAAGCACCAGGATCAGATTCAACTCAGCAGGTGAAGCTGGAGATTGTTTGATTGATCACATTGCAGGCTCAGTTGAGAAGAACAACTTTCTGCAGTGCAACTCGAATATCTGGCTGATGTAAGAGAATCACAATATTTTAGCCAATAGAGTCTGAAGGAAGCAGCAAACCAATTTCCTAGGGAAACCCTGCACATGTATGCCTCAGGCATATCTTCATTTATATTTTTACTGTCACTGAAACAAAGTGCTGCTCCAGCACTCTAAAATCATATTATCGTGCCTGTGAGCTTTGTGTTAGTGTTTTATTTGATGTCACAGTCAGCAGATTTTCTTGATTTGTTTAATTCTGTTACACAATTTAAACTGTCTCACTTTTTGAGTGAGTACACTATAAAAACTATTTTTTGAACATATGCACATTTTAGATCAAAGTGTTACGATCAGGTTCATTGTTATTGCTGAGGTACATTGAAACTCTTTAGAAAAAACACAAAATCATGCAAAAAAATAAAAAAATGACATGAGTCTTCACATATTTCCTTAACAGAGTAGATCTCACAGGAAAATCACATTGATGTTTTCGCCTGGGTGACATTTTCCACATTTCAGTGCACTTTTCGAGTCACTCTCCTGTTAGTCCTTTTCGCTGCAGCCCTGGCATTATGTCATCTTTCTGCTACATGTTTTCTACAAATAATGAGGACATGCACTGTTTCATTGTGGTGTCAAAAATCACATACACCAAGTGGGATTTTTTGATCATAAGGAGAGAACTGTTCACACTGCTGTGACTTATTCTTAACAGTTTCATGACACCTTCCTTATTTTTACCTTCCTAACATATTAAACTGTTAGCAGTCGGACGTACCGCCCACGGGACATTGGATGGTTTAGGGGACTAATAGGACTGCTAAGGGGTTAAAGCTGATTAGGAACCTACAGTATCTAGCTTAGGCTTAGCCTAGATGGGTGATTGAGGTGGATGTCTCAGGTATAGTTAACCTCTTAACATCCACTAGGTTATATTTTTGTTTAATTATTATTATTATTAGCAGTCCTTATAAAAAAAAAAAA
>NW_024585164.1:0-4710 GCF_018398535.1 Haplochromis burtoni
AACCGGACCGAGGAGCAGGTCCGGAGGCAGCAGAGCTTCCTGTGGAAGTTCGCCTCCTCTCCAGCCTTCAGTGAGAAGTCCAGGTATGGATCGTATCGCTTCACCTTCAGGGTGGAGGAGGTGCTGGAGGCCTACAGCAAGCAGGTATGGACTCCTTCACTGTAAATTAACACTTACAGAAGAGTTCAATAAAGTTTCAACTTTTTAAACTTGATTTTGTCAGTAGTTTGTCAGCGCCACCTCAGTGGAACATTTTGTGTATTATGTGTTTGATTGAGACACTAAACAACCAGAAAATCACATTAAAAAACTGCAGAAAATGATTTAAATGAAATAGCAATAAATGAAATGATCATTTAAAACTGCATTTTGTATTTATTTGCTATAGGAGCCATATAGAGTGTGGTGAAAAGGTAGTGTGTGTATGGTGTTGCATGTCTATTCCTGGGATTGTGGTTGGCACTCCTGTCATGTGTCAGCTGTTTAATGAATGAGTAGGAAATATATTCAGCTGGTTACATGAAGAATGGGTGAATAGGGAGAGTGTATTTGTGCAATAAATGCTCAAGAAAATGTTTGGAAACTGGATCGTTTATTGGTTTGTTTTAGAGCGAGTCACCAAAGAGGTACTCATACTTCAACCTCGAAATGGCTTAATCGATGTCACTCAAGCCTTTTGGGTTCTCTTTGTCTGATGATCTAAAGAACTTGGAAAGAAAAGCGAATGGACTCCACTGAGTTTCTTGAAGACGTTTCACACTCAGACAAAACCTGGTTCATTCCAAGGACAAAACTCCCAAACTCAAACTCTACAATGTAGTGTATGCTGTACATTGCGGCGAGCAATGCTCAGAGTTCTACGTTTTTGAGATCCTTCCCAGATGCTTCCACACCCACTCACATCTTGGGTCCTTTGTTCCCAGTAAGTCACATGATAGGGTGTGACAAGGTCTCACAATGGGTTCACCTGAAACCCTGGCTGATTGTGACATACACCTGTTTTCACACTTTGACTCGTGTGATTAGGCAGAGGATCAATAGGGGGTCCATGACCCTCTTAGGGACACTCCCACTAGGTCTTAAAATCTGGGACTCTACATCATTTGCTCATAGAACTGAAAAAGCTTCTCGGATGAGAGGTGAAACGTCTTCAAGAAACGTAAAGAAGTTCAGATGCCTTTCCAAGCTCCTTAGACTACCATGACCCGGATGACTGAGAACCTACAAAGACCAATTTGACTGATGATCCAAAACATTTAAGTGTGACAAATAAATATGCAAAAGAACGGAGAAAAGCACAATTTTTTACTCTTCCAGTTTTGCTCCGGCACCCTGCCTGTCGTGCGTGTTCTCAGGACTTCCCTGTACAGACAGGAAGTGATGTATACTGTGCTGGTCCACAGCTCAGCCAATGACAAGCTCTTCACTGACTATCCCATCCTGTCCAATGCTCCAAACACCATCTGTGCTTATAGGGACGGATGCTTCATCTGGAACCCCGAAGCCATGTGTGAGAAACACTGGTAAAAACAGATGTTACCACACACACACACACACAAACACACACACACACACACACACACACAGCACCACAGCACACACACATGGCACACACCACCACACACACACACACACACACACACACACACACACACACTAATCATTCTATTAAAAACCAGTAAAATCTGAAAATCTCCTCAGACTCTCAGAATCAGCTGAGTTTCTTTGTATGTACTAAAGTCAGGCAACATTTGGTGTATGTTACCTGATCTTATGAAGACACAAGGGAAGGTCAATCCCCCCATGTATGCTGGTGTCGTGTAACTCTGACAGCATAAAGGTGTAGAGATGGCACGATACCACTTTTTTATGTCTGATACCGATATCATAAATTTGGATATCGGCTGATACTGATATGAATCCGATATAGTGTGTTTTTTAATCAATAAAACTGTTTTTTTAATATCTTGCTGCATTTTGTATAAGTTCATACTCACATTTAAAAAACCCCCACTAAAGCTATTCTGTTATACCTGTATGCAAAAAATACACTGCACCCAAAAAGAGTAAGCAACCTAACTAATAGGGTTGCAAACTCCCAGAAAAAAAAAATAAAATAGGGAACCACCCCCACCCTCCACCTCATGATGCTTAATCGACGTAATCAACTTTAATTTGATGCAGTGTGAAAAAAAATGCACAGAAATAAATTATTTTTGAAAAATAATTAAATAGATTCAACATCTTCCTTCAACAGAACTGCAGACTGCACAGATGGTATCTTCCCAAAGGAAAAAGTAATATAGCTTACTAGGGTATATTAGACTTAACAGTTATTATATACAGTAATGGACTTTGGGTGTAAGATTCAGATAATTATTTATTAAAAGCTAGACATTTTAAATGAGAATAAGAAAGAAAAGTATGTCTTTGTGCCCCCTTTTCCCTGTTAATGCCCTATCGGCCCCCCTGGCTAAACTTTGCTAGATCCGCCCCTGCACAGTTACCAGCCGTCAGCTACGTAGAAAAAGATCCTGGTGTAGAAAGTAATATTAAATAAATTCTAACAACAGCTTATCAAGCTTAAACGTGCTGCTGTTCAGCCGCTGGTTTCCTCTTTCTGGTGCAAAGTGGGCCAAAAACAAAGAAGAGAGAAAAGCCGATCAGCTGATCATTGATCAGTTTCATGATTGAAGTAGCAGCAGGAGAGGGAGGGAGAGAGGCAGTCGCTCCATATATCGGTTGTTAAGCTTAACGTGGAATGCTTTACAAACATTCAGAGATGAACTTACACACTTGCTTTACTTCTCTCTGGGATCACTTCCTCGGAGATGAAATGCTGGTTTGGTAGCGAGGCTACAAATACACACAGCCGCTCTATCACGTGACCACACTGCTCCGACGTGCTACGGTTATGAGCCGAGTTACGCCATGTCGCAAGTTTTGTGAGGTGCTTTTTTGATATTTAATGGATCGGATTACATTTTTTATTTCTCTCCGATATCCGATCCAGTAATTTAGGTCAGTATCGGACCGATACGATACGTAATATCGGATCGGTCCGTCTCTATAAAGGTGACACTTTTAAAAATACTGAAGTTAAACTTTGAGGATTCTGAGGGCGTCTGCTGGGAGCTCAGACTTGATTGGTGTGTATGTGGAATGACCCTAATGACCCCACCACATGACCTTTAACACTGTGAACTTATTCAGATGCTGCTTCCTCTCAGGTATGAGCTGATCCAAAGACGTGAGGAGAACCTGATGGATGCTGAGGAGGTCACTGGGAACGTTCAGTTTTATGTTTGGGACCACGTCACCATTGCCCTGCATGTGGAGGGCGGACAGGTATCTTCAGTGCTCGTCCTCCTCACTCCTCACACACCTGAAGATTTCCACATCAGGGATATTTTGTTTGTTTAATCATCTTAAAGCTGGAAGAAGCTTTTCTCTCCACTGGAGGAGAATTTTTCTCTTTCTGAGTTTCGCAGGCAACAAATTAATAATTGAAACTCAGTTTCTTGTCTTTGTGTGTTTATGCCAGTGTTAGGGTGTGTTTGGAGGTGTAAATACTGTCACGAGCAGTGCGAGGATGGATGTAACACAGCGGGAGTCACACAGGGTAGGGCCTTCTAAAAGAAGGAGAATTAGCTATGGAGTGGAAACTGAGGCAGGGAGTCTGTAAAATGATAGGAAAGTTTATATTGGTTCATGAACTTGAGCAGCAACAGAGGGGAGGAAGCGCTCTGTGGGAGTCAGAGAATTGCGGGCCTCCAGGGGTGAGGTGATTGATGGTGGAGAACTGGAGGGCAGGCAGGTAAGTTCCATTTCTTTCTAGGTAATTATCTAAAAAAAATCTGGAGTCGTTGTAAAACAGCTAACTGATCATCTGCAGAGGAATGGCTTACTTGAAGAGCATTAGTCAGGTTTCAGAGCTCATCACAGAAACAGCTTTAGTGAAGGTTATAAATGATACAAATGACAATATATTAGGCATGGTACTACAAGGGGATTGGAAAAAAATATCTTATGGCGTCTGACAGTGGACTCATCTCATGTGCAGTGGTTTGTATCATGTCTATCTAATAAACTCCAATTTGTTCATGTAAATGGAGAGTCCTCTTCACACACTAAGGTCAGTTATGGTGTTCCACAGGGTTCAGTGCTAGGACCGGTTCTATTTACATTATACATGCTTCCCTTAGGCAGTATCATCAGAAGACATAGCATACATTTTCACTGCTATGCAGATGACACCCAGCTCTATCTGTCCATGAAGCCAGATCACACACACCAATGAGTTAAACTGCAGGAATGTCTTTTTTTTTTTTGCACCTGTCCCATTTGGTTCTTTAGCCATCAGAATTACTGTCTGAAGGCCAAGAAAGATGCCCAATGGATTTACTTTACTAAGTGGATCATCATGGCCTTGCCATATTGGTCCATTTGATTGACCTTTATTATTATTATGTTGTTATTTTATTTTCAGTTGTTACAGACGGGACAGACATGAATGGGGGATAGAAAAGGGAGAAAGAAAGAGAGGGAGGAAAAGAAAAACAGAGGGGACGAGGGACAGTGAGAAAAACCACTTAAAAAAGTCACCTGGATCTAGGGCTGTTCGATATAACGATATATATCGGATGACGATATAAAAACATCTATCGTTTCATTTTATGCTATCGTTTGTTTCGTGGTGTCGCAAAATAA
>NW_024585164.1:4920-7160 GCF_018398535.1 Haplochromis burtoni
GAGAGAGTTTATTTTGAAAAGTCTCAACAGGATCTTGAGCTTT
The DNA here is from genome assembly GCF_018398535.1 of Haplochromis burtoni. Lineage (NCBI taxonomy): Eukaryota > Metazoa > Chordata > Actinopteri > Cichliformes > Cichlidae > Haplochromis > Haplochromis burtoni. The sequence continues at coordinate 4,964 of NW_024585164.1, forward strand.
ATTGTGAAAGGTTTATGTGGAAAATAAACAAGCGGACACGCGATGGTTTTACCGTCGTTGTTGCTAACGACAACGCATAAAAACAGGTGCTTGTCCGTCTGTAGTGTGGTTATATTAAATATAAGAGAAAGAGAGAACTTTAAGAAATTAATATAGCCACTACAGTGACCATCAAAACGATGAAAAAATATTGCCGTAAACAGTGACTCCAGCTACACGACGCCCAGCTGGAAACACTTCCCGCAAGTCGAGCTGCCCGAGATTCACAGAATTTACAAAAAAGTTTTATATCATTATCGGGACGATAGTTGTCTTATATCGGGATATGAGATTTTGGTCATATCGCACAGCCCTACCTGGATCACCTGTTGAGAGAAGAAAAAACAGAAGAGCAAACAAGCGAAAAAGAGAGCAATATAATAAACACAACACCATCGCAATAAACTAGCTAACAGTAAATAACAGTAGATACTAAATATTACATGTTATTGTGCAGCACGCAAGATCGAGAGCGCACAATGTGCTTTGAGGTAGCAGCCAAGAAAGGTGTAGTTTGTGTCTGTGAACACTCTTGAGTACACCTGTGTGTACACTTGTATGCGTGAGCGCGTTTGTATTCAAAAGGTTTCTCCATGTAATGATTTGCTAGAGGGTATGGAGAGCTATAGCCCCGTCCACAAGGCATGAAGCAGGCATGGAGGAGATCCAGGCCCCAGACATCCACAGGCCCTAGAGTGTTAGAACCCAAGGAGTACCAACAAAGGGGTATCCATGCCACCCTCCTGGGAAGAGCTGAGTAGAGCCCCAGGCTAGGGGTCACCCAGCAGTCACGGAGCAGAAGCCAGAGGGGGCTGCAGTGACATGCCCACAGGCTCTGCTGGCAGCCAGCTGTGCCAGAGTGGACCAAACCCCAGGCCCAGAGGCCAGAGGCCCAAGGGCCCCCCAGGCCCCACCGGGATACCCATACATACCCAAGCGCCCAGCCCCGGGCACCAAGAACCACCAACGCACTGACACCTGAGGGCATCATCCACCGACAGGGAGGGTTGTGGGGGGAGATAGGCCTCCATACCTTGGAGGGCCTGAGATGTTCCCAGAGGGGTGGCATCTCAGACCCGACCTCACACATAGACACACACATAAAGACACACACAGACACAAACGTGCATTTCCACCCTCATGCACACATATACAAATACTTGGCACTCACCCAACGTGGAGACAGACATAAACAGACACTGTACACGCAATCACACTCCCCAAACATACGTTATACCCCAAGTTCACGCACCACCACCCCCAGAAGGGGAAACCACACCTAGACCCAGGAGATGTTATCCTTTTCCCTGGGGTGGAGACAAGCAGACCGCCCCTGGCCCTGCAGTAGCACGGAGGCCCCACATCCCAGATCCCAATTGGACGACCAGCTCCTCCCGCCCCAATGGCTAACAGAGAACGGGTGTGTGTGAAGACCCCAAACCTCCCTCCGCCTTCTCATATGGAGTGTTGCTGTATGCTGTTCTAAAGTGCATTTAAAACACGTAAGGGCATGGTGCTGCTGCCAGAGAGCAGCAGGTTTAGCACGGCGCCTCCTGAGAATCCTCAATGTCTACATGCATTTAAAATTGAAAAGTGGGCACCGGCGCCAGAGGTGAGGTTGAATACACAGTCCATACTCTGGACGCTGTATAACATGCCCACCCCCAAGGCCCTCCCCTGCACCCTAGTGACACACCTGCAACCTAAGGCCCTGCATGTGTGGGTGGTTGTGGTGGAGCGGGAAGAGGGAGGGAGCTGAGGATGGGGAGGGGAGGAAGGGAGGGGCTACTTGCCCCTCACTGGGGCCAGCTCCCCCATTGACCCCAGTAGGCACCCCCGCTCTCTGGAATCCACCAACGTCAGGGGGCCCAAGCCCATGCGGACCGGGGCCCACAGCAGCAGCACCGCCCCGCCCCACACAAGCCAGGGCAGCCCACCTGGCCCCAGCGCAGAGAAAACTTCACCCACCCCATCATCCAATCATCTCCCAGACTACACAAGACAATAGACACCCAGGCTGAATTCATTCTCCACCTCTCTTATATCTCTCCCTCCACCTGCAGAGTGAACTCCTAGAGAGCAGAGAACTTCTGCAAGGATGTAACAACCTCTCCAGGGGTCTGCAGGAATGTCTTAAGACATAAAGACCTGGATGGCC
>NW_024585164.1:7741-9877 GCF_018398535.1 Haplochromis burtoni
TAAAAGGGAGTTTTTCCTTCCCACTGTCGCCAAAGTGCTGCTCATAGGGGGTCAAATGATTGTTGGGTTTTTCTCTGTATGTATTATTGTAGGGTCTACCTTACAATATAAAGCGCCTTGAGGTGACTGTTGTTGTGATTTGGCGCTGTGTAAATAAAATTGAATTGAATTGAGTTGAATTAAGGAGAGAAATAGTTCAGTTTACCCCCAGGTGGCAGGCAAACCATGCAGGTTTTCTCCAATGGATGAAAACAGAAAAGGCAGCTGTATGTATGTAGCAAGGGTTGGGGGATCCCGAGCTTGGATCAGGATCTCCTTTGTAGGTGTTGCTGGATCACAGACTCGATATCCCAGGTAAGACTTCCAACAGCGCAGGTGGCAGACAGGAACGCTTTGACTCCAACTGGTCTGTATCCTGGGAATACTGGTGGGAGAGAGCTTCAGGTTTTGGATTCCTGGACCTGGAGCGATAAGAGAGAATGAAATGGAACCGACCAAAAAGCAGAAACCAGCGGGCTTAGTCAGTGTTCAGTCTCTTAGCTGAATGGAGATAAACCAGATTCTTGGGGTCCATCCAGATGATGGACGGCTGCTCAAGCCAGTGACTCCACTGTTAGTAGTTCCGCATAACTGATGGTAGAAGTTTGCGGAGATGTGTTGTAGCTATTTCCGTGAATCTGGGATGGGCCATTCAGTGACTGCACACACCTTAGTGGGATTGATCTTCACCTGCCCTCCAGACAAACCAAAACTAAGAAAAGAGACTGTAGCAGTATGAAAGTCACACTTCTCTGCCTTCACATAGAGACAATTCTCCAGGAGTCATTTTAAAAGGCAACAGACGTGGACCTGATGCCCTACCTGTGTCTTAGAGAAGACCAAAACATTGTCAAGATTGACAAAAATGAATACATGCATAAATTCTTTAAGCACATCATTAACTAGGACCTGGAAGACAGCTGGAGTGTTGGTGAGGCTGAAAGGTATAATTAAATACTCAGTGTCCAAGAAGGGTGTTAAAAGCTGTCTTTCATTTGTCACCCTCCCGGGTGCAAATGAGGTGGTAAGCATTTCAAAGCTCCACCTTAGTAAGCTGGCTCCATGAAGTGATTTGAAGACAGAGATAATCAAAGGCAGGGTGTACTTATTTTTAACATTGATTTCATTTAATCCATGATACTCTATACAGGCCCTCAGTGTCTCTCTTTGCAACAACACCTCACCCACGGGCATGACAGGGACATCAGTGAAAATGAATAAATGAACATGTTTTCTGTAAATAAAACAAGTGTCTCAATTGTGTTTGTACTATAGTTTCATTTTGTAGGTTTCATGTGTAAAAATGTTGCTCGTCTTCTTTCTCTTTGTTCATTTTTTTCCAGGTGCTGAAATTTGATTCTGATGATCTGAGGAAGAACCTCACATTCTGTGAGCGTGACGCTGTGACAGTCCCTAAATCTGACTTTTATACTTACGAGGATGCTCAAAACCTGGTCACTCGTTTGTGGCCCAACTGGCCCTCCCCACTGGAGAAGGAAGTTTCATTTCAGCAGAGATTCTGAGGTAATAAATAAATAACAACAGGTAAAGCTGCTGCTTTACCTCCTGACACGTGAGCTGTAAATGTCTCCTGATTAAACTTCTTGATCAATAGATGCTGAAATGGAGGCTGAAGAGTCCCCGTGGTGAGACGATTGCCTCAGTCTGAGCTCTGCAGGGTCTTCACACTTTGGTCTTTTGTTTACTTGTGTAACATCGGCTAACATGGTGCCATTGTGTGTGGCGAGTCATCTACTGCTCTCAATTGTAATTGTGTTTTTGCTGTTGTTCCTGTTTTTCGTGATGTCAACTCATTACTGATATATGATCACAAAAACCTCTTGGAGCTTCGTCGGTCTGCTGCAAAAAATCTTCTGCATTGCCAAGAAGAAAGACATGATTCCTTACCCCTGCTCTTGGCTGGAGTACTGGCTTACTAGGGGTGCAACGATACACAAAATTCACGGTTCGGTTCGGTTCGATACTTTGGTGTCACGGTTCGATATTTTTTCGATACAAAAAAATGTTCATGCTTTTTTAATTTGTCATTTATTAAAATTATAAATATATATTTTAACTCAAAAGTACAGTTTTTAA
>NW_024585165.1:0-9867 GCF_018398535.1 Haplochromis burtoni
AAAATATCCACAGTTTGGTTATCTGCTTTTAACAGCACTGGTGTTCCGTACCAGTCATGCATATTTTTAAACCATGATGGGAGTCTAATTGCTTGCCCTGGCAGAGTTGGCGCCACGCTTGGTGCACAGTGTTATACTGATGTGCAGGGAAATGGGAAGGAGTAAAAGAATGATATTTTAAACAGGAATGTTAATTTGGGCATGTGACAGAGAGGCAGATATATCCAGGTTTATGTTTTTAAACCTCTCAAGCTTTGTTTTAGGAGTGTTCTTCGTGTGTATAACTAGCCATTGACTTAAAAAATAAAATGTGCTTTTGCCCGTGTCTCTGCTGAGACCACTCGGTGTCTAATAATTCATGCAAGTTTTTTGCCTGCAGAAATTATATTATGTCTTGCTGCACCAGCTGTGGCCAGAGGCATCTTCTCTATAATGTGATATCTCAGGATACTGAAAAAATGTACTTTTCTGATTTTCTATGAGTTTGAACACGAAAAATAAAATGATGACAATTTGTCTTTTATGCAATGACACGCCATGGGTTATGTCTTTGTCAGCAAGACTATTGTAAGACTGATGAAATTGCAGTTAAAGGTTCAAATTTTATCCTCCTCCGTTTGAAATGACCATATTTTTGAAAGACCAGGGAGCAGCCGGGACCCCCTGGCAATATGTTTGACACTCCTGGTCTAAAAGAAAACATTATACATGGAAAAAGCCAAGCCTGGAATGACAAAGAGGTAAACTGCAACTTTACTGACTGGTGGAAGCAGAAAGTTTAGTTTGGATTAAGGTGGAAACTTGTAGTATATGAAGTGTCTTGGTAAGGTGTGCAGCCAGAACAGCCTCAGTGCACGTCTCTGGAGGGATGAAGGACCATTGTTCCAAACATTTATTGATTTGCAGTGAATCTTCTCTTTAAAGGGAGTAGTGGACACAAATTATACAGAAGAACAGAGATTCCCTCCTTCCAATCTTTGTTTTTTCCCCTCCGTGTCTGTAGCTCTAGACAATAAGTATACTGCTTTGTGACATCTTAACTTTAGCCCACTGCTCATGCCAGTCTAAATGCCAAGTTGTGTATTTCTTTAACGGGATACCTGCAGCTATGGGGCGCCTGGTGTGGAGTTCACAGGTCTGCACAATGACACCACTGCTGTCACACAAATCCACTTCCTGCCTGGACAGGTGAGCTCAATTTTCTCCTGAATGTTTAAAAATGTTAAAAAACAAAACAAAACTCCAAAACATTAAAAATTAAGTTAAGGTTTCGGCAGTGAGTCATGGCACACATCATATATTAATTCTTTTCTCCCAAGGGTCGTCTGCTGTCACTGTTGGATGACAACACAATCCACCTGTGGGAGCTGGTGGCCGGACCCCTGAGAGAGGTCGGTGGGGTTAAGAAAGAGGGCGTGGTTTCTCTACAGGAAGTGAACACCTACAATCTGCCCGGCAGACCTGGCATCGAGAGCTGCAGGTACACAAGAGTCCTCTTTACAGAAACCTGAATGAAAATTGGGAACTTTTGAAAGTCTGTAATCATGTCTCGCCTTCTTTCACACCCCAACTTGTTGTTGGTTGTGCCTTTTAGAATTTTGAGTATCATAAATTTTCCTAATTTCCTTTCTCTCAGTGCCACTCGGGTGACTGTCCTCCTCTTGCTGAAGTCATGTGACCTCCTCTGCGTTGGAACAGAGGGAGGAGGCGTCTACTTCCTAGAGGTGCCCAGCCTCTCGCTGAAAGATAACCAGACACTGCTCCAGGATCAGATCACACACAGGTGAGATTGTTACACAAAAGGAATTAATACAAAAAAACATGAACAAAGAGACAACCCAAGTACAGATCAAGCAATAAATCTGTGTCTTTTTTTGTTAACTTACACTGTTAAACAAAAGAATCTGGTGGATACAGCAGCTAAGCTGATATTGGAATGGAATACATAGCCTTATTGTCTAACTGTCAACACATGTGGAAGGGTTATATTTTTTTATTTTGCAGATATTTATTAGAGAATATGAAATTATCCTTGTAAATGGCTTCACATGCTTAAATCTTTTGACTTTTCTTCACCATCCTTGTTCTCCACTCTTCTCCGTCCTCCATCACAGTGAGCGTTCCTGTAAACATTAAACACTTCAGCTTCCTCCACTCACAGCTCCAGCTGAGCAGCTCACACACATGCGGATACAAATATCCCCACTGACCCTAGCAGCAGCAGGCAGGTCAGGTTCACTGGGTTCAGGCTCCATTAAACGCTGTCAGATGTTTTATATATTAATTTATTTAGCTTTTTAAAAAAAAACAAAAAACCGACAAGTCAAAAATAATTACACACCGTAGTGTGAGTGAGGAGCACTAAAAATGAAGATATGGCTGCTTTTACTTGCAGAATAAAATGATCAAATCAGTCATGACAGTAAAGTTGACGTAACAAAGCAGCCTATTACCTAATTTTGGCTTTGTTCCGGTAACTCACTTGCACAGTTTTTTAACAGACATGTTCTGTGAAGCTTATTAAAAATGTACGTGTGTTTTTTCCCTTCAGCGCTTTTGTTTTCACATAGGAGGTTTGTGTGTGTAGAGTTGATTTGAACAAAGGTAATGTCACATAATGGATTTTTTTGTTTGTTTGTTTTAAATCAGTGCAGATTAGAAAACCTTCTTTAATTATGTGTGAGGGTTTTCAGCTTTAATTCTTCATTTTCTGCCATATTATGACAGTGGTTTATATAATATAATATTATTACGTAGTATTATTACAGTGGTATTAAATATGGCCAAAGTTGAGCCTCATTTTTGTGGGTTTTTTCTTCTTCTTTTTTCTCTCTTTTGTCTAAGATATCAGAGTGAGGGGAATAACGTTAATATTGGTCCTCTCAGGCTGTGGCCGTGAGCACAGTAGCTCCAACCACCTGCTGATGAAAACCTTCTCTATGCTAATAGCAGCCAACCATTAGAATTAGAAAGGTTTAGAGGAAGGGTGGCCTTAAAGAAAAGCTAAAAACGCCTTGTTTCAGACTGGGGGTTGCACCATGATATCAGTTGTAAAGGCTGCAAAGGAACTTGCTAACAAAGCAGTGTTAACTAGATATACAGACACCTGAAAGACGGCTATGTTACTTCAGGGCTGTTATTTGTAAGGTGTTTTTACCCCCTCCCCCTTAATGATGGTGGAGCCTCACTGTGGCAAGCAGTGATGTGAGAGCTCAGCAGTGAACTAGAACAAAACACAGTGAGAGTGGAGCACAAACACCGATCATCACACACGTAAAGGAATTCAATTGTTATCATAGAAGAATGGAAATGCAGAATGTTGTATGATATCTGACAGAAAACAAACGTGATTTTTTTTTTTTTTTGCCTCCCTACATACCACAGACTACTTTGTGGTTCGTGCTTGAGCTTTGCTGTGCTGCCACACTGGCTGTGTATCAGTACTACTGTTGTTTCTTTTTCATTCTGCTGTGACTGTGTGACTGCTTGGCCAAACCCCTCATTAACCAGGCTTGTCGAGGGAAGTAAGCAGAACTGAAGCCTAACGAGGGCGCTGATAAGGCAGGCGTACGTGTGTGTGTGTGTGAGTGTGTTTGTGCGCAAAGGAGGGGAAGTTTTAGACAGTAAAGCTTTGTACCAAATGCCAAAACACAGTATTCCGGTTGGGGAAGTGTTTCAACACACACACACACACACACACACACACACACACACACACACACACACACACACACACACACACACACACAAGCGTACACAGGATCATCTCTAGGACTCTATGGCAGGATGCTGGATTCCCTAAAAATACTTATGAACAGGGCGACAGAGACAATGGAATGCTTTGTTGGGAATGTTTCTGCCGCTGTGCTTCCGGAGAGGATCTTCCTCAGTGAAGCCTACAACAGCAGACAGAAGTTATATGTGTGTGTGTGTGTGTACGCTTCACCCGGCGCTGCTGTTCATTGATCCTTGTTTCATCTGCATTAAAGTCCATAAAGCTGCAGTACTTTCTTTCTTTATCACTTCATTTTCTCTCTCTGTCTTGGCTGTTTCGTCTCCTTTCTTCTTCCTTCGCTGAGGGAATCCTCTGACATCTCAAGGGTGTGTCCTGCTCTACATTCCTGCTCTGGCTCAGAGGAATGTCTTGTTCTCAAACTTCAGCAACTTGGGTCTTTGCTTTGTGCTGATTATACATGTTTTAGCACTTTTGCTTTGGGGTGTTTCGGTGCAAAGAACAGCTTTGTGTATTTGCTGCAGTGACTTCAACATTTTGTATAATCTCCTTGCACTGTTTCCAAAACTCTGTTGCGCCGTATGTGTACTGCATTATTTACCCTCTCCCTCCACACACCATAATTTCAGATGATAACAAACACTAAACCAGTTTGAGGATGTAGTTGTTGTTGTTTTGTTTTTCAAACTCAGCTGTTTACTGTGTCTGTACAGTGTAACCAAAACACAGAATTTCTCTCGCATGGAACCAGGTGACTCTGTCCTCTTGTATCTCTCGTGTCATTGGATAATTGTTTCATCAGACAGATGTCTGACCTCGTCAGGATGTGTAGATAAATGTAATTTACAGCCGTGTGGATCACAGTAAAGCGGGAAGCTACAGATGTGGGATAATGGATAATGTTTGTTTTCATTTTCCCAGTCTGCCAGATGACTACAGATGTGGGAAATCTCTGGGGCCGGTGGAAGCTCTTCAGGAACACCCTCAACAGTCAGGGAAGATTCTGATTGGCTACAGCCGAGGCCTGGTGGTCCTGTGGGATCTGAGCATTCGTCACGCTGAGCAGCTCTTCCTGGGCAAACAGGTACCTGTTACAGTTGGTGCTCATTGTTCTTGCTCCCAGTTTTCAGGGTGATGTTATAGCTAGATGACCTGCAGTGATGACTTTGTGTCTATGACCCTCCCCCCAGCAACTGGAGAGTCTGGTATGGGAACGCTCTGGAAACTTATTTGTCTGTTCCCATAACGATGGAGGCTATTCAGTTTGGGCTGTTACCAGTGGCAGCACCTGCAATCACCAGCCAGTGTCCTCCACTATCCCCTACGGTGAGAAATGCACACATGCATACATCACATGTCACACACTCCACACATTTGCATTTCAAGTGTAGGAGTGAAACATTCTCAGGTCTGGAGGACAGAGTGGAACCAGTGACGGACAGTGGAGTCCACAGTGATGAGAATAAGTGCTTCAGCTGAGAGCTCGCTGTGGCTCCACACACAGGCTGTGTTAGATGCATTTTTCCCAGTCATGCAAATTGTTTTCAGAATCTTTTTACCTGTCATTTTACATTTCTTTCATGATCATAAACATTTCTAAAGCATTTAACTTTTGTTCAGTAATGAGCTCTAACGTGATAAAACTCTGTTCTGCATCTTAGTTAATTCTCTCTACCACGCTGCAGACGTGTAGAGAATAGATGAAGAGCCACAAACGATATAGAGACTTTTCATGCTTACCCTTTTTTTTTTCCCTGTAGTAACAGAAGCATTGAAATAAAATGGACTAAAACTTCACTTTAAAGAGAACCTGAGAGAACTTCGCACCTAAATTACTTTGGGTGTGAATGCTGAACCCATACTTCTATTACAGTTATGAACTCGGAAGAACCCTTCCTGGAAAGTGTTACAGCTTCCTCGAGTTGTGGTGGATTCTGTAATGGTTTTGTTGCTTAAGATTTGATACTATGTTAAGAACAGACCACTACTAGTGCGCACACGGTTTCTGTCTGTGTTGGCTGTAAATTATTTAATATTCCCGTGGAGTACCCTGAGTGCTGTCTAACAGACGGCCCCTTTCATTTGCCCTCTCTTGGACTAAAAAGGATCTCTGGTAGCTTTTAATAGTCTTCTTTTTCTTCTTTCTTTTGTAATTATCTATCACAGGTCCATTTCCCTGTAAAGCCATCAGCAAAATCCTGTGGAGGACAACACAAGCAGGGTGAGTGTTAAACCTCGTTTTGCAACCTTCCTGTTAAAGTGTGTTTGAGTCCTTCTATCAAACAGGTCATTTGGAATCAGCGCTGGCGAATTTTCACTTATGACTGTTTTCTCAGATTCATTTTCATTTTATTTTTATTGGTCTTTTCTTTTGCATCCCTATATTTATGCAATTGCTGATTATTTTCCTAGTTTTGTAAATCTAAAAGGTATAATTTACCACATCATGTAACTATTATCTGTGGTGAGAAAAATACTATTAAAACATAATAAAGAGAGAAGTTAACTTAAAGTTAATGTAAAAGAATGCAGTGATGCAGAGTGAAAATAGAAAAAAAATTGTGAGGTAGAAAAGTAGCTAATCTGTGTTTCTCACTGTAGTTCTCCAGTGCTTTTATACAGTGGAGGGATGCCCAGAGCCAGTTATGGTGACCGCCACTGTCTAACGATCCAACAGGACAAAGATCACGTCACCCTCGACTTCACATCTCGAGTGATTGATTTCTTCACCGTCCACAGTGTGGAGCAAGAGAGAGGTCAGAATCTGACCTGTGTTAAAGATGGTGTATGTAAAGGTAACATTTTCACGAGTATCAAGCCTTTATCCCCTGTGTGATCTTTTCTTCTTATAGAGTTTGATGAGCCATCTGCTTTAGTGGTGTTACTAGAAGAAGAACTGGTTGTAATTGACCTCCAGACCCCCGGATGGCCCTCTATGCCCACTCCCTATCTTGCTCCTCTTCACTCGTCAGCCATCACCTGCTCCTGCCACATCTCCAGCGTCCCTCCTAAACTCTGGGAGAGGCTGGTCAATGCTGGCAAAGCACAGCAAAGCCGGCAGCACACACACAGGGTAAGAAGCACATTGGCACTGTGAATGACAGGATTATTTAGCAAATTGGTTTATACATGGCAGTACGGGATATTCAGTCGCAGGAAATCCGAGATCCTCATAAGAGGCTTAACCTGAAAACACCTTAGACAAAGTCTGACCCATCAGCTGACGTTTTACTTGGATTTATATTAAAATTGCTTGTTTCAAATCTCAAAGGCAAGAACAGTTGTAAATTGATCAGATGAGGCTATTTGCATGTAAATGGAAGTAATAAGTCACTGGCTCTCAGCCCAGCAATGAGAAGAGGAAACAAACAGGAATGTAACCATGAGCCACTGGTAGTGTGTGAGCTTTAAGAGCAGGTGTAGACGGTTAAAGGCTTTTCAAAAGCTCTGTGGCTTAGATCAGTTGTGCGATCAGTGGGAGATTAGCAACACACACGGACACACAGCTGTTACGCTCTTCATCATGGCTCTTTGTTTGTCTATGTGAGGCCAAATCAGATTGGCAGATCCTTTATCAGAGTGTGAATCTCTGTGGTACATTTTTCTGCTCTAACTTTTAAGACGAGTTCATGAGGAAAATATGTTGATGTGAAAAATGATGAGTCCTAGCTTGGTTCAGAATGATTATTTATTTATTGTTTGTGTGTACAGAGCTGGCCGATATGTGGGGGGAAAAATCTGGCACCTCCACCTAAACAACAAGAACTGCTATTGACAGGGTATTTACACACACACACACACACACACTCACTCACTCACTCACTCACTCACTCACTCACTCACTCACTCTTTGCAAGTGAATTCAGGTCTCTTGTTTTTTCCCATAACGTAAATCTGATGCTTTCTAGTAAGATTAGGTCACTAAAAGCAGCGTGAAGAAAGGATATCCTGCATTCAAAAAAATGGTGAAGGGGAAATCCCATGAAACTGTTGGTGTTGCCAACCGCACACTTGGCAGAGCTTGCATTGGCCTAAAGTGCAATAAAAAGAGTTATGTAATAGAAGTGGTTTAAAGACAATTTGAAAACTGAGAATAGCGTGAAAGCAGGAGGAGAATTTTAATGCCGCTGTTAGTTTTGTTAGCAACAAACTGACTGATGTTATCCTTGTTTTTCTCTTTCTTTGTCCTTTGTGTTTCTCTCCATTGTTTAAAGTACAGGAACTTGTTTCCATCACCAAAGATGAGTTAACTAAAAGCAATGGATTGCAGCAGATAAACACTTATATGATTTTAAAAACTTGATGGTCAGAAAGTGACAGGTTTGAATAGCTAGCTAAGAGTATAACTAACTGTTGAAGTGGGTAGTGGATAAATTGGTTAGTGTATCTATTAAACATTTTATATAGCGACCTAAAATTCAGAATTAAAAAGGAAATTATTACTTACAAGTTTGTTTAGCATAGTGACCAGCTGGTCACGCAGAGGTTGAGCTTGCAACACTCTCAACCTCTGGGTAACTTTTTTGGATTGCAATGTGGTTGCACAGGTCGTTGAGAAATAACATGTCTGCAAACCATCATGCTCTGACTGGGACTGACTGCAGTCACTCTCATACAGTTCGGTGAAGGCAATCAAATAAATGCTGACCAATTTACAAGCACGGAAGGATTGCCAACATGTTGCGATCAATTTGATTGTGCATTAATGAGCGCAACTCGTCTGGGCTGCGCTGCTTTGCTGCAGGGTACTCGACTCAGCCAGTTGCCAGCTGGTTGTGTTTTGGTTATGTTCATATATAAAAGCAAGTTACTGAATGCTTGTGTTATTTTGCAACAACTGTACCACTACGTGTGGAGGATTTTCTCTGACTGATTGCAATGTGTTGACAGTCTGTCTGCATTTATAAATTAGATGGTGATTATTTGCAAACTTTTGCCAGTCAGTCTGAGAGTGATTCCAATCGATTCACGTCAGACCACGAGTGCTTCAACTGCCATAGCAGGCAACCTGAAAAGTAGCAACTGCGTATCCAGCCAGTAAAAGTGGAACAAATTCAGTCATTGAGCAGACACTGATTTTTATTTTTTTTATTTATTTTTTTCACTAGTGATAATGAGGTTGCCATCTAATTTTTACTGCAGTGTGACTGACCCATGATTTGAATGTCTCTGTATGAACACGGCAACTTATGTAGTCATTTCTATGCCAGTTTTTCCCAGTCAATCGCCACATTATCACGTGATCCCATTCAGTCATAAACTGATGGAATCAGGTGAATCTGCTATCTTATTGCCTTTTTATTGCTGTCTTGATGCACCAACATCACTTTGAACATGGCACCTGACTAGCTGGACATAATAGACTAATAGTTTAAACTGGTCACTAGCTGTTATAGATGGCTGTTAAAGGGAGCAGTTGTTGAATTTTCTGTGATTGTTATTTATTTTAAATCTGTTGTGATTACAGCCATGAGGATGGCACGGTGCGATTCTGGGATGCTTCGGGTGTCGCCCTCACTCCGCTGTACAAACTCAGCACAGCCAACGTCTTCCACACCGACTGCGACCCTAGCGATGACCCGCAGGACCCCAGCAACGACCCCGATATGCAGCAAGAGGAGGAAGAATGGCCTCCGTTCAGGAAGGTGAGAAGCAATGAGGCTTTTCACGAAAGGAGGTGAAATGGACATAAATATAAGTCTCTCCTCAGAGTTCAGACACAGGGTCTGGTTTTACAAGCTGAGGGAATAAAAGCAATCTGTCTTTCGCACACATGCAGCCCTGTAATGCTGCATCTGTGGCCCTAATTTTCTGATTGTTTTCATGTGTTTGGATTTGAGACTGACCCACCCCATTGTTCCTCTTATTAAAACTCGACTCCAGCGTAAACCGCAGTCTGTTTCTGGTTTAATGGACAGTTTTCTGTGCAGAAATACATTCAAATGAAGTGATTCACAGTCTGGAGGCAGAATTTTGTGTCAAGGGGAATCTAGCTGAGCTGTTTGGCTTCATTAGTCAGGAGACGGGAGATTTTAAAGAAACTGTTTCTACAGTCAGAAATGTTTCTCAGTGCTCGGGCATGTGATCAGGATAAGAGCACATTATATCTGGGATTTGATATGAATGGAGAAAAA
>NW_024585166.1:0-9867 GCF_018398535.1 Haplochromis burtoni
GGGGGTAAATTGTCAATTTAATACTTAACTCTTTTGGTGTAGAATGAATGGCTGTGGGTGAGGTCTTTATCAGAAAGAAAAGCTATAAAATTCTTTAAAAAAATATTAAAAGTCCAGAAATGTATTCCTTCCTTCATATTTTCCAAAGCTGTTCAGACTGTGACATTGGATTCTTTTGCCGGGCCAATTCTGGCCTGCTGGCTATTTGTTTGAGACTACTGGTATGAGTGATATAACTGTTTTTCAAGTTATTTAAGTAAATGAATTAAAAGCTTGGGTTAATGACATATCTAATTTCACCTGTTAAAGAATCAGACGCAGGAACCAACACAAAGATGCCTTCAGCAGGAATCTGCCAGCCTATAGCAGAGGATCCCTTCTATTCTACGATACAGTTGGTAAGACTGTGGGCTGTGATGCCTGATGTGCTGCCTTCAGACAATAAGCAATGTATGATTAAGATTGATGGATTTGGGTTTGATAATATAGATGCTCCCATGTAATTACATGCCAGTGGATTATCTATAGTTTCTCATCTCATGAGCTATACTCACTCCCAAGCTTTTGTGTTAGATAATGCTGACATAAAATGCTGATATAATGTGTAGTATTAAACAATGATTTTACTACATAAACTAAGAAAAACTAATATCTTGCATCAAAAAGGCCACCTGAAGCTCAATGTGTGATATGCAGTAAAACACACTGTTTCCTTATTTTAAAATATTGTTCATTTAGAATAATGTTTTTTTATACTGTACTTTTTAATGTCTTACAGGTTGCAGACAGGGCTGACTGAAAAAGATAAGTTTCAGTCAGCCCTGATAAGTGCTAGTTTATATTTTGTTGCAATTTGTGTATTTAATCATCTGCTTTGAGTTGCACTTGCTTTGCCTTTTTACACATATATGAATGTTGCTACAAGAAAAAAAGCTCCTGCAGCTTTAAAATGGACTCAGCATGGTCAACCGGTACTCTGTTACTTGTTTTCCAAAGCAGATGAACCATATTTGTGGTCAGCAGTGAAATAAACCTGCAAAGTTGTAAACTGAGCATGTATCTGACCGAAATGTGGTCCAAAAGCAAAAGTAAGAAGCTGAGTGAGCTCTGGTGACATTATGATAGTAAAAAACAGGATATTATTTAGTTGTTCTGATGTGGTGCTCAGCTCCTCTGTGCTTGGCTTCAGTGAGGCACAGTTAGTTGTATTTTGAGAGACTACATGAAGGCAATAAATGCTCATTTCAGCATAATTTCCACCTCTAATTCCCTGTGTTTCAGAACATTTGACAAAGTCATCCTTGTCTTTTCGGTGGGTTTAATTAAGAACCAATTTTTTTCCCCATTTTATGCTATAAACATTATGCGTATTTGTATATTTGTAACAACATCAAATCAGGGTTAAAGAGACAAAGCAAAATCTTTTTCTCTCTTTAACTCACTAGAGGACTTTAACTCAATAGAGGCATCTGACTCTCCTATTACATAGCAGCATCTTGAAGTGATCTTACATCTAGTTAAACGATTTAACTACAAGATATGTTATTTAAATATAGACAAGTGGTATACACAGAAAGGTCAGACAGGTCAATTTATTTAATATTAATTTCTAGTATCAGCTGATGTTTGCTGGAGCCACAGCTGTAAAGCTGCTGGTCATGATATCGGTTTGGATATGTGGTGAGAGGTAAACATGAAGATGAAACCAGGAGATGTCCTTACTGAATCATCAGAGCTGAACAGGTGATGGAGAAACAGGTTTACCTTTTAGGTGACATGAATGAGTTGAAGGGAATTTATGAACTGTTTCTGAGAGACAAATAACACCAGGATCCTTTTTTATGTAGCTGACAGCTGGTAACTGTGCAGGGGCGGGTCTAGCAAAGTGTTGCGAGGAGACCAGGTAGGGCATTAACAGGGAGAGGGGGGCACAAACAAATACTTCCTTATTCTCATTTAAAATGTCTCGCTTTTAATAAATAATTATCCGAATCTTACAACCAAAGTTTTTATCTGATGTAAAATGTATAGAAATCCTACATATACCAACAAGACTGTACATCACTGTCACATCAGTGTTTGTTTTCATTCAAAGGCTTTATGGCTTCTCCTATAATACCTGGTGGGCTGGTATCTAATCTAAATGGCCAGGCCAATTTTTTGTCCCAGTTCGGGCACGCAGTGAATTAATCTGAGAAGGTGCATTAAAAAAAAATGGCTGAGCCAGCCGTGCCCATCGCAAATTAGTTCACAAAGACACATTAGTTGTGTCACTTCTTAACGACGGTATCTTAGCTAACAACCCCAACTACCACATTCAACTTGTAATTGGCTAAAAATAACTTAGCCTACATGTGAGAGGGAAATTGCTTGCTGGCAGTTTTTTCAAGCGATGTTGAAATTTCCACATTCCGACACTTCAAATGCTTCAGGAGCTGTGAGCTCAGCGCAGCATCTGATCAAACCAGAAAGCTTTAATGAGCAGCTGGATTTGTTTCGCATTAACTGGCTGGACATCGAAATGCAGCTGATTGAACTAAAAAGCTTGACTCTGTGGGGGTCAGAGTTTACAGAACTACGAACGCAGCTGTGCGTGTTCATAGAGCTTGCATTTTCACCTGCTGGACATCACTACCTGACAAGGTTAACTGTCTTCAGAACATTGCAGAAGCCTTATTGACAGTATTTGGCTCTACATATCTGTGTGAGCAGGTTTTCTCTCACACGAAGAGAGTCCTCAGGTAGCCGTCTGAATGCTGGACACTCAGAGACCTGTGTCTCTGAGTGGGAGATCAGAGATCACATTAACATGTGTATCTCTGTATTAACAAACATCCCATATTGGCCCAGTCTATTTTTCTTATCATTGTCATTATCATTGTTCAAAATAGCTGATAAGTACTAACTGCGAACAAATATAATTCTATAAAGTTGTTCTATATAGTGTGTAACTGTTCATACAGAGCGTTATTAAATTTATTGCCAATGCAATCATATGGCACACTGACTTCTGAGAAAATTTTAGATGGCACTCATCATCAGAAAGGTTGCCAACCCCTGATCTAGAGACTCATTAAATCTGCATACAAAACTATGAAACTGTGACTATGTGTCTTTGGGCAAAGTTTTATCTATTGCCGCTTTCATTTTCCAGCTCAAACTGTCCTCTACAGTAAAGATTAGCCTTGAGGTGTCATAAAAAAAAATATGGTGCAATGTCCGTTTTTCAGATTTTGTACAGGGCAGAGGTCATATCATACTGGATGCTCTGTGAGTGTTTTTTATGTTTGCATGAGTAATGCATGTTACTCATTTTACCAATGCATGAAAACACTGTTTACACTGCAAGTCAAAATTTTGGACACTTTCACATTTCTCTTCTTTATTTTTAATAGTTTCTACATTGTAGATACAAACAAAAGATACCAAACATATTGTGGCATGCAGAGGAATCTTAACAAAGATGCTCCACAAAGAGGTTAAGCTTGCTGTTTGACCCCGAGCTGGTAGGGTAGGTGGAGCTCTTTAATAAAAACCTGCTGGTGCTACGAGGGTCAATAACAGCATAACAGAACTCACTTATGTACTTATGTACTGCATTCTTTCTATAAAACAATAACTGTCAGTGAATTTGTACCGCAGTATAAACACAACATTCAAGATAACAGTTAAAAGTAACGTAACCATAAACAATAAAACAAGAACATCTAAACAGCAGCACATATCCCAACGCATGATGGGAGAGAATGAGCTGCTCCCCCAACATGCCACAATATTAAGCTAGATATATATAGATAGATAGATAGATAGATAGATAGATATATTATATATAGATATAGAATTATGTAGTGCAGAAAAAATTATACATTACTCTAAATATGTCTTGTAATATAGCTTCCTCAAAGTAGTCCCTGTTTGCTTTGTTGACTGCGCTGCAAACCTTTGGCCTTCCCTCAATGAGCTTCATGATGTAGTCACCTGAAATGGTTTTGCTTCACTGGTGTACTTTGTCAGAGTTCATTTGTGTAATTTCTTGCCTTCTTCATGGGGTTGGGACCATCAGTTGTTTTTTGTAGAAGTCAGGTTGGTAAACAGCTTACAGGTAGAATTCATATTATGGCAAGAACCAATCAGCTAAGTAAAGGGAAATGACAGTCCATCATTACTTTAAGAACTGACAGTCAGGCAGTCCATTAAATCGCTAAAATTTTGAATGTGTCCCCAAGTGCAGTCGTAAAAACCATCAAGCGCCATAACGAAACTGGCGCACATGAGGACCGTCCCAGGGAAGGAAGACTAAGAGTCACCTCTGCTTCTGAGGATAAATTAATTTGAGTCACCAGCCTCAGAAATCGCAAGTTGACAGCACCTCAGATTAGAGCCCAGATAAATGCCACACATAGTTACAGTAGCAGACACATCTCTACATTAACTGTTCAGAGCAAACTGTGTGAAACAGCCTTTTATGGTCAAATTGAGGCTCAAAAACAATACTAAGGAAAAGCAACAGGCAGAAGAAATTTGTTTGGGCTAAGAAACGCAATTAGACCAGTGGAAATCTGTGCTTTGGTCTGATGAGTCCAAATTTGAGATCTTTGGTTTCACCTGTCTTTGTAAATTAACAGGTTACAGGACATTTCTACTCTACTTGAGCTTTCAAAGCATGTTTTCCATTGAGAGTTGTTAACATACTGCATCACAGTATGGTACGGCATCTGCACCAAGGCAGATGGAGCGAGGCTTTAGAGAGCGCAGCGGTAACAAATTTACGTGCAATAACCCAGACTGTAAATGAATAACTCTATTTTTTTCAGATTGTATATTTGTATATTTGATCTTTTTTGAATACTTTTCGTATTTTTTTGTATATGTACATAGTGCTACAGAACTGTGCACCTCACCCCTTCATTTTCCCAATGTACACTATCTCACTGTGACAATACAATGCATTATATTCTATTCTATACAGCATACCTCATTTAGTGCTTGCTATCCAACATTCAGACATTAATACTCAAATGAATGCAATTAAGACCAATTTGGATTAGTGTCTTGTTAGAATAGTTGGCATGCAGACTGGAACAGCCAGGGATCTCACTAACCCGTCAATTAGCAGATAACCTGCTCTATCTCCTGAGCTACAGCCACCAGTTATGGTATTTATGGTATTCCCTAATCTGTTCTAAAGAGCCTCTGTGAGCTTCAGGGTCACTGTATTCTGAACGTGAAAGTGATTGAGAACTGATTCACTTGTATTGAGTTTGTTGCAATGTCACAAACAATAAAACAGTGGATGATGAATCCATCCAAGTAATCAGAATCCAAATGTCAGCTGATAATTGTCCAGTTACCTGTTGTCAAATAATATATTAAGTACAATTTATTCTAGTATTTAAGAAAACCTTTTTTATGTGCAGAAACTCTGCTAAAGCTACACTTTACTCTTACTTATTTTGTTTAATTTAAATTTTCCTTTTAGGATGTTTTTGGCCATCTCGAGCTGGCTGTGGTCCCCTGGCTGTTTTTTTTTTTTGTTTTTTTTTTTCAAATGGTGTGTCTGTGATGTGTTTGTGGACACATATTTTATTGTTTATTATATATTATACTGTATAGTATGAGTTTATTGGCAAACAATGTGAACCACATGTAGTATTTGTCCAAATATATTTAACTTGCAATGTGTATTTAAGAAAATCTGCAATGCTGGTTGATGGAGAGTTGATTCAAAGGTGCTCAGTTTTAAACTCTTGTATATTGTTAATGTTTAAGATAAACTACATTTAAACACTTTCCACCACTGAATCTTGCTGCAAATGCTGCTATTATATATTACAGCTATTTTTTTATATTTTGTAACTTTGTACAATATTATTTAAATTAGTTCAGTCTGTTACTGTTGTTATTGCATTGGAACAACCACATAATTTCCTTAGGGATTAATAACGTATTCAGATTCTGATCATTTCCTGTTAAATGGTATAGTCATATTTACAAGCAGAGACGGCACGTGTGTATATTAACATTATGCCATTTAATGCTGTAATAATGTTGCCATAAATAATTCTGCTAAATATCTGTGTTTTAAAGTTTCTGCAGGTAAGAAGACCAGACTGCTGACAGCTTTTGCACCTCTGTTTTCTCATCACACTGAAATCCCATGTTTGAACTTGCCCACAAACTGTAACGCAAAACTCAGCTTGCTTAATCCTTCGGGTTAAACTGTTTATTCACTGTGAACTGCATGCAGACAGGAACTTAAGGCCAGAACATGTTGTTGCATTATAAACTGGCTTTTGGCAAAAACAAATGTGCTGCCGGCATTTACAACAAGAGCATGCAGTGACAAGATTGAGCGTTACAGGTTGGAACTGTTGCACAACTACTTGTGGGAGTTCCTTTCTCCAGGCTCGAAATACAGGAAGGAGAGTGTTTAAACCTCCTGTTATGTTAGCTTCTTAGGTACATTTCTTATGGAGCTTCTAGCTTGTCTGTCTCGCATCTGACAGTGCTCAGCTCTTATCAAATTTTAGGCAGTCCTTGCCAAAGTGGGTTAAATTGTCTTAAAACTGAAAAAGCTACGTCCAGATGAACAGAATCAACCTTTTGGGACTCAAATTATATTACTCTGGAGAAAATGTCTGCAGAGACTCCAGAGACATTGAAGCCCATAGCCTGGCTGTTGATTCATCCCTTGACTTATAGACAGCCAGGATGAGGACCCAAATAGCCATCTAAATCCATGCAAATGGATTTTATTCATCTCCTTCCAATTCCCCAAATATGTACAATGTCCTTTTAAATTAGTCTTTTTCAGAATGAGTTTTTGTATTGAGTTGGACATGACCAACTCGAAAGCTGACTTGATGTCACATGTGTGACTGTGAAAATATGTGAAATAAAACATTCGTTTCATTCATTTTATATGTTGGTTTCATTAGCACTTACAATTGTGAAGCAGAATGTTTCATAATGAAACAAAAATGGGTTTAACCAGCAACAGAACAGGAGGGTTAAATCAAAAATACAAAATTATTTACTAACATCTGCCACATGCAATTTAGTAATAATTGCACAGATATTTAATGCAAAAAAAATGTGCTTGATATTAAAATGAACTGACTTTACCTTTTTCGAAAACAGCACAACTTTGGTAAATAACCTGTAAATCCAAACACACCAACCAGCACTTTTTGGGGATTGTGCAAAGAATGTTGTTTTAGCTCTTTTAATAAATCTGGCTGTTCATAGTTACATTGTAATTTTTTTCCATCTTCGTCTGCTTGTCCAACACCACTATGTCTGGTTCGTTAGATATCACCAGTTTGTCTGTCTGTATCTGGAAGTCCCACAGGATCTTACCTCATTCAAAACCACCCTAGGGGGCCTGTCCCATTTTGACCTCAGGACTCCCAGGCCATACTCAGCACAGATGTTCCTATATACTTTCTTGGCCTCTTAGTTATGGCCTTCCATGTATGCCCTGCCTGCTAGGATCTTGCACCCTGTTGTTATGTGCTGGATGCCACGTGTTAGATTCTGGCCATCATTTGACCCCATGGATCTTGTTTGATTCATCTTGGATAATGGTTCTGACACTCACTAGTCCTTGGCATCTTCCCCTCTGCTTAGCGTGCAGCACCAGGTTACAGAGCCTGGGGTTAAACCCTCCATTAATGGTAATGAACTTTCTTGTCTAAATGCCAATGGCTTCTATCTATATATATATGTATATATGTATATATATATATATATATACATATATATATATATATATATATATATATATATATATATATTATATAGCGAGAGAGAGGGGGGCAGAAATACACAATGGCAGCTCAAACAGGAAAAACAACTGTAAGTTGTTTGTGCAATCTTACTGGCAACTTCTCACAATCTAGCTTATTTGTTCTACCCTCCTTTCCACGGAAAAGAACAGACAAGTGATTGCACAATTTTTAGGGTGCAGACAAAGAGGTAATTCTTCTTAGTGGAAAGCACAGCAGATGTCAGTTGCTTTACGCTTTACCCAAATGTTTCTTAAATACACAAATATTAGCTGGTTAATCTTTTAGTCATGGCCACTGTTTTTATGTGTTAAGAGACAAGTTTGTGTCTAACCTTTTGTTTATGACTTAAAGAGTAGTTGTTATGGACAGGTATATAGATTGCTTCCAAGGTTTAAACACTGAAGACGTTATTATAAAAAGCCATTTTTTGCTGCTCCCTTGGGTAGCGCTGCATGTTTGATTTACAGTTAACACCAGAGGCCCTTCCTCTGGAACTGAACCAGTTGGAATTGAACCAGCAGTCTTTTATTTGCCAAACAAAATGATTAATAGCTTCATCGCTAGAAGCACAGAAATGTTTTATAATAATCCATGAAATATTTTCAATCAGTAACCCACATATAAAACAGATATATGACTGACATTCATGATGATTTTGTTTTTCCACCTAAACATTGCTGCTGCATAAACACATTCAAAATTTAGTAAACAACTGATTTAATCCTCGTATGGTTTTTGGGTCAAATTGACCTGTTTCTGTTAAAAAACAAAAAATTAAACAGTACAAGTTTAAATTGTTTCTACCTGATACTCAATAGCCTTAGGATTTTTTCTGTGACAAAAATTTCCAAACCAAAAATAATAACTGAGCACATATGCTGCTATACCCAACGCGTTTACATTTACACTCTAACCTCCATCACCTGCAAACCAATTGCTTGTCTTTCCATATTTTCTAGCTCTATATACCTCACACCTGCACATCAAGGGGGTAGGACAGAAGAGATAAATACTTCTGCATCACAGTAGTCTTTCATGCTTAATATAACCAAAGGATTTACTGTAGCTGTCAAAGGACTTTAGACCTCATGTTTGAAGAGAGACAGGGACACAGCAATGTAGAAGAGGAAAATAGGATGAAGAGAAGAAGTCTCACACTATGAAGACAATTTAGAAATCAGTCAATCAATAGAGGGCACGGGTGGTGCTAAATATGTCTGAAGACCTCAATGGCCACAATAGTTTTTACACATCATACAACCTGGGTCAGTACCTTCTCAAGACAAAGCTGACAATGGTTGAACACATATTAATGTTAATGAAGACAACACATGTTGATGGTCTATAAAGTAAAATTTAATTTTACACTTCTTTTTAAAACTCCAAATATGTCCTGGATCAATGTACCCAAAGGGATACGAGAAAGTCCCAAACATGAAGACTATACAAGGATTTAATCGATCTATTTTCATTTGAAAATATCCAAAAGAAGATTATTTTGCACTCAAAATTCATTACTATTCCCAAAGTGACTTAAAATACTTAAAAATGAAAATATTTTAAAATTTGTAGGTATTCTACAAAATCTTTGTGCATAGATGCTGTTCAGATGCAATGTAGATCCAGCGTGGCTCAAATCAAGGAAAATGGTGGCTTTAAACAATTTTGAAACTGTGAAATTGAACTTGTCAATGTGCTTGTATTTCTATGGGATGGTGTTGAAAGCGGTTGAGGTGAAATGCTTGTCTTGGCACCTGCTTGTCTATGAATGATCATGAAGGAGATCTCTAGTAGAAAAACAGCAAAGGAGTGGTGACACTGTGTGCCACTAGGGATGGGTATTGATAAGATTTTCACGATTCCGATTCCATTTTCGATTCGGTTTCACAATTCGATTCTTTATCGATTCTTTATCGATTCTTTTAAAAAAAGGAGAACACTAAGGTCGATTAGCTTAGAACTTTGTGTTATAGCTTCTCTTTGAACAAGATAGAAATTTAGGAGTAACATGGCCTTACAAACCCAACAGTGAGATCTTAAGAGATCCACAGCCTACGGCTCTTCAATGGGGTGTCAC
>NW_024585167.1:0-9859 GCF_018398535.1 Haplochromis burtoni
GGACAGTTTAGTATTCCAGCTGCTGATTAAACAATAGAGACAGATGTGTAGTAAAACTTTTATTTAGTGTTTCAAGTCAAAAACAAACAGAGCAGAGATACAGAGAAAGTCTTTTGATGAAAAAAGAAGATACTGAACGTTGAGTTTCTCCCAATCATGTGTGTGCAGCTGTGTGAATGTGTCGAGTGTTCAGACTGAGTAGAAATGCACTGTGCTTCTCCATTTACATCCTTTAGATCCAATCTTGACTCTTTTACCCACTAAAACAATAAATCAGTACTTTTTTCTGTATGTAATATAATCTTAAACACCCACAGTAACATTTTCCACCATACGACTGCACTCTAAGGTCAGCACGGTGGTGCAGTGGTTGGTACTGTTGCCTCACAGCAAGAAGGTCGTGCATGTGAATCTGCTGGCTGCTGTTTGCATGTTGTGTTCTCTGAGGGTGCTCCGGCTCCCTCTCACAGTCCAACAACTCGCTTTTTTAGGTTAATTGTTGATTCTTTTGGGAATTACAATCATCTATTGGGAATGTGATCATGAGTGGTGAACTGTAAAGTGTTTACCCTGAGTTTTACCTTGTAAAAGCTGGGATAGTCTTCAAGCCATCTCCAGCAACCTTTAAGTGCTTAAGAGGAAGGAAGAAGGAAAGGAAGGAAGGATAACTACAGTTTATGATCTCAGCTGTGATTATTAAAGGTTTGTGCTTTCTAGACATTCCCTGTATTAGAAAGAGCAGAGGGGTGTGATACTTCATCACGGCCAGAGGGAGGCACTGTGGAACCATCAAACAAAAGACCCCAGTGCTGATGAGGCAACATGCTGTCCATTACCACCAGGTATGAGGACACAAGGTAGGTGGCAAACTCATCTGATCCATCCTCAGTCGCCCCAAATGAGAGTAAATGTGTTACTTTCCTTCAAGTCCTGTCATATTATTTTGTATCCACAAAACTATTAGAACAAAAATATTAGAAATAAATTAAAAAGATAAATCCAAATATATGAATAGATCTTTTTTTTTTTTACCTTCATGAATATTTTCAGGAGAACAGACGTGGTACTTATATAATGGTAGTGCCCATTGCCTGAGATCCTATGATTGTAAGGTGACTGAGAAATATTTTTATTTACACGGTTGTGGCACTGATTCAGTCTTTAGCACTACGGTCACCCCGGTGTGTCGGCCACAACACCATTTAAGGCCAAACTGTCTCAGAGTATAGAAGAAGAAGCTTGAGGTTTGTTCTGAGGCCGTTTATTCTTTCACAGTTTAAGTCCTGTGGCTGTAATCACATGTGTGTGTGTGTTTTTCTTTATCCTTCACGCACACATCACATCCCACAGGAATCACTGCACCCCCACTGGACCAACACGCTCATCCGACACTAAAACTGCCCACCTTACTAGTGGGATGACATCGTTGTGCTGGCTCAAACTAACAGAAGGTTAAATGCTAAATGAACAGCATATAAAATGGTATATAAACTTAAAAACACCTGTATAAGAACAGAAAAGACTTGTCCTATGATGTTTGGGGGCTTTTATACACTCATTATCCTTTCTATTTAGCCCTCAGTTTGTCTCTGCTCCTGGTCACGTTACTCCTCGTGTGTGCGACTGTTTAATTTAGCCATTTGTGTTCAGGTCCCTTAGCTCCTATAATAAAACTGTTCATATTCCAAGCCAGCCTGCAAGTCCTTGCATTTGGTCAGTCCCAGCACCCGTACCTGCTCCCAGGGAGAGAATGGCCAGCTGTCAACGTGAGCACCAGTACCAGCATCCAGAGCAGACTGCTAGTCCTGCTCCACCTGAGCCAGAAGTCTGCGCTAAGCAGGCACCTGCCAAGCCGCCCAAGGTGTCCCATCACCTCCGCCGTTCCCCAGTGGAGCATTGCTGGCCATGTGGTCGGCCTCCTGAACTGCTGGATATTATTTTTTTTAAATAAAAGGGCCAGGTTATTTTTTCTGGTTTTACCTCAATGCCAGGTGATGAGGATAATGAGCTATCTAGTTAAGCTCCCTTCAGTGCTGCTGGACTAAAAGCAGAGGCTTATTCTTGTCTGAATCTGTGATTTGTATGTAAACTTAAACCACATGTCTGTGTAGGTTGTTAAGTAGCATTAGTAAAAGACATTCAAATTATTATAATTGCCTAGTTTTACAAATTGTGAAACTCACAAAGAAAGACGACAGCTGTGGCTTATTACTGAATTGGCCATGTGCAAACCTGAATGATGATAAGTATTAATAACCAATGAGACACTGTTGGAACACAATGTTCTACTTGGAGTAAATTGTAAACTTTTACAAACAGTTAGGTTTGTTGGAAGGTGTCTTTGTAGATGCTGTAGATTATAATGCATATCTGTGCAGACCAATGACTGGTGCTGATGCTTGCAAACAGCTGAAGTTGTGTTACCACCATACTGCCGTGTTTCTGCCCTGGATACAGTTTCCACACAAAAAAGTAATATCCACGCTCTAGACTGCACCACTGTTTTCCTTCTTTGGCATGAACTGAAATTAGCAGATTGTAGTACAAGTACAAGTGGAACCGATGAGAATCAATAGGCAAGCAGACTAACAATTCCAAGGAATCGAACTACTGGGAACCGGGTCTCTACAAGAAGCGGTGGAAGAAATGCAGAGTGATCTCTACAGCACACAAACAGTTTGTGTGTTTGCTTATGTTTGTTGAGCAGTTTGAAACGCGTGTCGTGTCTCATTTCTGGGAGAAGATAAGCAAACTCGAAATGTAAGTTTCAAACATTATTAAACAGCTGAACGTTCAAATCACACAGCACTATGGATCTCCCTCTGTCAGACCAAAGAATTTTGTTTGTTTCTGAAAGTCTTTCAGATGCCTTCTGCGAAACTCCAGGTAAACTGTCATGTGCCTTTTACTGAAGAGTGGCTTTCATCTGGCCACTCAACCATACAGGCCTGATTGGTGGAGAGCTGCAGAAGTCATTGGCCTTCTTAAAGGTTCTCCATTCTCCACACAGCAATGCTGGAGCTTTGTCAGAGTGGCATCGGGTTATTGGTCACGTCCATGACTATGGCTCTTCTACCCCTGATCACTCAGATCAGGGTGGGCAGTCAACTCTAGGAAGAGTCCTGGTGGTTCCAAACGTCTTCCATCTATAGATGATGGAGGCCACTTAGGGCTGGGTATCGTCACTGATTTCTAGAATTGATTAAATTCCGATTTACAAGGTCCCGAATCGATTCGATTCACGATTCGATTAAATTCGAATTGATTAAATTCGATTTGAATCTGGGAAATTTTGACAGTCAGAAATATTATAATTCAGATCAGTACATTTACATATTTTTGTATCTATAAAAAGGAAGCTGACAAATGCAAGACTTTATCAAATGTGTGAGCATCACAGCAGATGCCTTTGTGTCAAAGCAGCTGAAGATAAAATACAGAAAAACATGAAGGTGGTTTTCCTGGCCTGGGATTTTATAAAAATATTCTGCAGTACATCAAAAACGAAAGAAAACCATTAATCAACATATGAACGTTACCTCTGAGGTTCCAGCGGTTTTATTAGAGACACAGCTAAGCGTTTTTCATTTTGCATAATTTGAAAAGGTTTAAATTTGTTCAGTATTGAACGGCAGAAATTAGGTTTTCTTTTTGGGATTTTTAGACAGGAAACTGTTCTTGAGAGAGAGAGAGAGAGAGAGAGAGAGAGAGAGAGAGAGAGAGAGCGAGAGCGAGAGAGAGAGCGAGAGAGAGAGAGAGCCATTTCAAGAACCATTTCTTTCAGTGGTTCATTGAAGAACCTTTAAAGGTGCCCCAAAGAACAATCAAGAAATGGTCCTTTGGGGCATCTTTCAAGGTTTTTCAAAGAGCCTTTTTTAAAATGGTTCTTTGAAGAACTAGTTTTAAAAAGGTCTTTCAAATGGTTCTTTAAAGACCCATCTTAAACAACCCTTTTCTGAGTGGTTCTTTAAAGAACCATTCTAAATCTTTTTCGAACCAAAAGATAAAGCTGCCATAACTTGTTACCCTTTTCAATCCTGGAGCCTATGAGGAAAGGCAGAGTCCTAAATAATGTCCATTTCTCAACATCAGTTCCAGAGATATTTCCATCCAGTGCTACCTTCTCAGGTATTAGAGCAGGTTTGGAGGTGCATTCATTCTGTCCAAAACCAAAATTCCTTATGCTGTCATTAACCTCTTGGATAGTAACTGTTTTGTCCTTGTGCAAAGCTTTTAAAACAGACTTCAAATCAAGAGGAATGACCCCCTCAAGAAAATCATGCATTACATCAGGTGGGAATGCATTTGTGGTATCAAAATATGACAGCTTGTTGAAGGCACATGGGCCAGTTACACCATACACTGACCTACAGTGGGGGTCATCCTCAACACATTGCAGATGGTATGCATGAACAGTCTTTGTCCTAAGAATACAATCTCCCTCACTAATGATCTTAGACAGGTCCTCGTAATGGCACATACAAAACCTGCATATTCTACCATTACTGAATGAGCAGCTAAAACCGGCAAGTGTGTGAGAGGTTAGGTTGTCTGCAGATATTGCGGCCAGACCACCTTTGATGCAGTACTGTCTGTCTTCAAATTTTAATCGTAATCCACATTCTTGCAAAACCTGTAGGTCACAAATTAATGGTTCTAATATTTTCTCAAATCCATATGTTTTCACCAATCTATGTTTGACAAGTATCAACAGATGAATATGTCTTAAAACAGATCTGTCTTTTGGTGGAATATTTCCCAAAGTAAAATAAAATGCAGACACTTTATGTAGAAGTTTCTTTGATCCTAATGGATTAGCAAATTCAAATTCATCAGTGTACAACTGAATTCTCAAATGTGGGTTGTCTGTGTTAAAAAATTCACTTTCTTTGTAAATTTTCCCATCACTAAAATCTTTTAAGGTTTCAGGAGCACGGGGATCTGGCCTAAAATTGTGTCTTAAAATGTTAGGATCATTACATATTAATTCCAAGACTTTTAGAAGTGGAATATACTGAAAAGTGTCCTGTTTCCCAGTAAAAGGATCTATCCCCAGGATACATTCAACAGGTTCAATCAGGTTTAATTTCTCAACACAGTATCTGTCTAGTTGATATGTGTTGCTGACCGCACTGAAGCAATGTTCTACCAAACTACTGTCATCAATATAATGAAAACTTGATATATCAAAATTAAGAGTCTGCAAACATTTAGTAAATATCTTCCTATAGTTTTCAATAAAAGACTTGGAAAGTGACTCTACTTCACTAAGAACAAATGTTTGAACTTTTCTATTTACAATACTTTTCTCTTGAAGATTCAAGGAAAACAATGCCAGTTGTTTTCTCACAGTCTCTGCAAAGTTCTCTACAAGTTCACTCAGAGCTCGTTCAGATGATCGGGGAAATTCAACAGTTTCCTGGATGACAGGGTCACAGTCTGGGGCAGACTCTAATCCATGTTTCTGATATTTATGTTTCTTCCTTATGTGATTTTTCAAAGATTTCACAGACAAAAACTTTCTGGGACAGTCTTCTAGTCCGCAGACAATGAAGAATCCACATTCACTTAAATGGTATATCTGTTGACGTTTCAGCAGTTTTTCATATGTTGGTTTTCTTGTGGAGCATCGTGGACACTGATATGGCACATCCATAGAAATGCTCACCTACAAAGACCTGTTGATAATCTGCCAATTCATTTTCTCCAAGCCAAAGAGATACTTCTCCAACAGTCCACTGCTGAGCCATGATCTGCTAAAACAAAACAAAATGCACATTACATTGTTTTATTCTGTGACATCAAAAACATATTTATTTATTTTTTGTTCATTCATTTTCCGATCGGATCGGAGGGGTGCTGGAGCCTATCCCAGCTGTTTTTTTTAGGTGGGGTAGACCCTGGACAGGTTGCCAGTCCATGGCAGGGCCGTCATTCAGATATGTATGTCTTTGGACTGTGGGTGGAAACCCACACAGAAACAGGGAGAACATGCAAACTCCACACAAAAACACACCCGGTTGACCCCGGGAATTGAACAGAGTCTTTCTAGCTGTGAGGAAACAGTGCTAACCACTATACCACCGTTTATTCTAACTTTTAAGCCTTCTTCGGATAAATGTTGATTATTTTATGCTTTGGATTATCTGGTCTTGTTAGTATAATGACCTCTTCTTTGCCTAATGTATGATGTTTGATAAATGAAATGTACAATTTTTTTTAAAACTATATTACAAAAGGACATCTATCTTGGTAACATCAAATGACCGGAGCATAATTTGTCAACTACTCTGAAAATAAGTTATACAGTAACAGTCAAAGACACAACTTCTCATGTGTCACATTTCTATTTATTCAAAACACTTATGCATCGCTGTATTTTATACAGCTACTCCACAATTCAAAGTAGAGGCTACTGAATTTCTGAGTTTCTAGACCAGACACAGAGCTCACACAACAGGCTTCAAGCGCCATTTTGGTGACAACATTACTAATTTTAATATTGGTCTAGCTGACATTAGTTTATGTACGCAGCACGCAATAGAACCACATATTTTAGAGGCCTAATTAATTGGGAGCACCTTCACAACACGCTAACAGCTTCACTGCTCACCTTTCGCTCTTATGATCTAGTCAACCTTCATGTGCTTGAGTAAGAAAAACAATATCTCACTGTACAGTAACTGATCAGCCAGTATGGTTTTAGGAAATTTTGAATGAGGCAGAATGACATTTTCATTATTGTTATCATTTTTATTTATTTATGTATTTATTTTTGCTTTACCAGCCTTCTGAAATCTCAGCTGAAAACCATATTCTCCATGGTAATCTGTTGTTACCGGGACGGTGGAGGCTTGGGATGTAATGCCATATTTGTGCAAACTGTCATTTGGTAGCTCTCCCTTAATTGCTGGTGATTGATGAGCAACATATCGATGCGGCTATCTGTCCTCCATATATACAATTACATAAACATACAGACACACAGACACCTTTTAAGCCCTTGTCCTCTGATCAGGTGTCCATGTAGCATTTACCTGGATCACTGTCGCCAAACCATCTGTTTCATAATACATGTAAGCGAATGGTCCCAACGTGCTTAAGATACATTTTTAAATTATCTGTGTAATTTCTGTTCATATTTAAATTAAGAGGGGGTGGCAGTAAAAACTCTGTAACAGAAATGTCATCAAGTACACTGTCAAACGATTGCGCTGTACGGACTCGCGTACTTGACTACCGATAAACGGCTTTCACGTCAGACTTCTCTGCGCATTTCATTTACTGCTAAGCGGCTCTTATTTATCCAAAGTGCGATACCTGAGCGCAGACCCGGGCTGTTAAACAAATATGAGTCAATGCAGATGTCAGACAGACTGTCCAAATTCTCCCAAAGAATCTGCAGGCACCTGTTTAAAATTGGCTTAGAATAGAAAGCTCTAAGTCTATTATTGAGATATTCTTATTTTCTGTTAGTAGTTAATCTTTCAAATGACAAGAGATAATGCCTAGATATCTCACCTCATCTTTCATCTGTGTATTACATATTAACTGCAGGAGACACTCATGTAGAGCTAGTATCTCACATTTATTATTATTATTATTCATCTGTAAACCTGACGTGTTTCATAATCGCCTTGGCTATGTTAATCATCATGCTCTTCAGGAGTCGTCAAGACGCGGGGAACACAGATGAGAAATTAAAATGGAGCCACAGGGGAAGTAAAACAAGAAATCTGAACATGGAAACACAAGACTTTCACAATAAAACACGAAACGGTGAACGTATATAATACAATATGAAGCAGAGTAAAATTTGGAAACATGACACTTTTTATTTCAATATGTAAATTAAAACAAAACAAAACACCCTCAAATCACATTTAAATTACAGGGAAGACAATGTAAAAACAGCTGCTTTTTTAAGAATAAAATCACTGCATAAAAAAAGCCCATGCAAAGAGAAGAGGAAAAGAACAGATAAAATCAAAGTCAGCTGTCCAGCCACTCCAAGTCTTCCCCTTCACCACCATAAGATTTCCGAGTTACTCCGTAGTCCCATAACAGCTCCTCACCAACTGTGATGTCCTTCAGGGCAATGAAAAGTATTGTCTCCTGAGGTCCTGCAGGGAAGTTCATTGTAAACTTCTGGGGCTTGATGTTGGGATTTTTCCGGGAATGGTTCATTCGCCTTCCATAGGTGTCAATGTTGGGATGACAGGCACAGGGGAATGCAGTGGCGTTGATGCACATACCTCGGGTCACACTTGTCCCTGAAGAAGAACAGATACCCGACTGGGGCCTCCGTTTCCCTTCTGCTTCGCTGATGTATGTCCCGTGGAAATCGCACACGATATCCCCTTTGCGGAAAGGCATAAGTGCGATCACACCTGTAAGTTGAAAGAGACCATCGGTCATGACAGGGCTCTTAGAAACGTTCACTTGCAATTTAAAGACCGTGTAGTCTAAATGATGTGTGCATTTTACCTTTGCCCTTCCGTTCCCCGAAGTCTTGCAAAGCCAGGCCCTTCCACTTCTGCTCTGCAATCGAAGACATGAGGGACTCGTTGTCTTGTATACTGGGCTGCGGAGCAACCCAGGCCTGCAAGATGGCATTGACAGTGGGCTTGTTGGTGTGCCATTTCTCCTTGTCCAAAGCCATCTACACACATGCAGGCTGAGGTGGGTTACCTCTTCTGCCAATTGACTGACCTAAACGAAGTGGTCACAAAGCGAGGTACAAGAAATAATGCAAGTGATTATTGCGGCTTAAAAAAGAAAAATCAACCATATGCATTTTAGTCAATCACGGATTTGTACCTTAAAATATTCCTTATATTTATAATTGAGCTATCTGTGTAAATTTTGGTGTATAACATTGAGTGGGTTGTACTTACATGTATTGTATTATTTAATTAGTTCAGGCTGTTACTGCTATTGTCTCTACACAAATGTAACCCACATAATTTTCTTAGAGATTATTAAAGTATTTTCATTCTGAAATGCATACAAAACAAACAAAGCAACGCAACAGAAGAGGCTCCATTAACATGACATGCCCAGGCCTTACCGAGAATGTACCCAACTCTTTTCTTCAGCTGAATATCCCTCCATTTCTTGTAGTGGTGTCTGTGCTGTGGAAAGCCAGCCTGTACACACTGCTGTTTGGATGGTGGCTCTCCATTCAGGGTGACCGGGAAGGCCTGGAGGAAGGCATCCCATTCTTGGTGTGGCAGGTGCGTAGATGATGTGCTACATGAAAGGTGTAGAGGAGGGGGATGCATCAAATCCATCAAAAGTTTTTAAATGTGGAAACTTGTAACACAGGTTGACTTGTGGTAGTGTGTGATATTTAAAAAAAAAAAAAAAAAGTGTACCTGGCCTGTCCTGGTGTCTGTAGTCCTCCTACTGAGCTTTATGCTGACTCAGCCATAGCATCCTCAGGTTCAGTGCTCAGGCATCTGTGGTTTTTAATGCATGCAAATGAATTAGAGAACCAAGAGAGATGAAAAAGCTAAAATACAAGGGGCGAACATCTCTGACATACAGCAACATATGTGGCTGACTGTTATGAGTACAGGGTTAGGGTTTCTCTGTCAGATCAAAGAAACAAATCTTTCTTAATATGCTGTTGATCCAGTTATGTCAAGCACTCACCTCACTCTCAGGCATTTTACATCTAATGATGGGTTGGACAGTGGGACCCCACATTCTCCGAGGAAGAAATTGCCCCTGTCATCGCTGCCAGCAATTTGATTTTGCAAGGACACTGCACGGATGTTCCTAAAATAGCAGTCCAACAACTCCAGAGAAAAAAAGGAATCAATGTTAAATATCTCATAAAATAAATTCACAAGGT
>NW_024585168.1:0-3508 GCF_018398535.1 Haplochromis burtoni
ACATGCACACACACGCACAGGTCAGCTGGTAACAGCAGACAGAACTACAGTTAATACTTCAGGTTTAATGTTGACGCTTTGTTCTCAATAGCATGCACATGTTCATGGAAAAGAAAATATGACACAAATATCATTAAACCGAGCACTGATCATTCTGGCCCCACCCGGACTCCTACCCAGCATCCACCTCCACCTGCTTCAGCTCACCACCAGGTGGAGACAAGTTGACAGCACAGCTCCTCTCTTCAAGCTGTCTGCTGCGCCTTTATATACGTATGTATAAATATGATACAATAGTACATATATATATATAAATATGATATATGTACCTGTTAATAAAAAGCAGAAGAAAAAACAGAAATTATATGCCACACACACACACACACACATATATACACACACATATAAAATTCTACCTTGAATAGCATATAATTTCTTCTATTTCCTTCTATTAGGTATGCTGCGCCTATTCACTTATTCCTGCCCCGCCCAGAATTTGAAATCTCTGGGATTATTAAAGGTCATCTTATCTTTGTTCTGTTAACGTGAGAAAGAAATGATTAAGAAAGCTGTAAACAGGCTGAACCTGTCAGCTGCCACAGTGTCTCTAATTTTGTCTTTGACAGGTGGGAGGTGCCACAGCTTTGGCATTGCATGATAAGATGTGACCTAATGTGACCCGACCACTGAGCTCTGACATTTTGGAACATCACTCATGATTTCCTGCAGCTTTGTCACAAAAGCCTGTAGCTGAGGTGGGATTTATGCTTTATGAAACCATATTTTTTAAATGGACTAGCCTGTTTATGACACAGATAATTATCACTCGTTTTCATTTCAATTACTTATTGTTTGAGACGGCTGAGAGTAGTTTACTTTCCAGGTTCAGAGATCATGCCAAAGTCTCACCACACAACCCACAACCTGGAACACCCATTAATAAAGCCACCACAAAGCACTGTGTATAGTTTATTCTATTTATTGTGAGTCATTCTCACATAAAATGTGTTTGTTTATTAAACTCAGAGCTGAAAACAGGCTGATCCTACAACATTTTTTAGTCTTTTAGTTAAAAGAAGATGATTATTTTCATCTGCACTTACATTTATACTTGGAGGTGTGGTTGTTGGTGGACTTCCCCTTTAAAATGCAAACATTGGAAAGCTGGGTGTCAGAGCAATCTTTTTCCACTGATCTCACCTATTCAAATAAAAAAAGGTGGTAGCATTCTGTTTGTAAATACAATATCTCAACAATGTTGGGAATGAATTCCGAATAAACCAAGTTGCATAAAGTGTTCTGAGTGCTCAGGTAGAGTAGAAAAGAAAACAGACTCGTTCTTTTATAGAAAAGCAACAATTTATCAGCTGAAAACTGACAAAATGCCTATTGACTTAGAAACTATGATTCTTACAGTTGGTGTGTATTTTCAGCATATAAAATTATTTTTTAAGGATTTAAAATATCATGTCATATTTGACCTCTGACCTCTCCTTCAGGGTCAACAGATCGATCTGAAGATCAAAGTGATAATAATGCTATACATAGCTATTTCTGTCATGTAAACAATAAACAATAATGTTTCTTATTGACATTGTTCATATTCACATCAATAAAAGACAATAATAAACGATAAAACAGATAAAAACAATAAAAAGAAAGACTTTAGTTATTAATGTTTAAGTTGTCTCACACAAAATACCAAAGTGAAAAAGTTTGTTTTAAATTCTTGTAAATTTATTCAAATAATAAGCTAAAAATACAATATTTACATAATCATTTACAGCCCAAACTGTTTTTGAGTCTGAGACATTTCCTTGGACTTCATGGCTTGGTTAGTTCTCTGACATGGACAGTCTGCTATGGGTCCTTATATGGACAGGTGTGTGCTTTTCCTAATCATCCTAAATGCCCATCATCTACTAAATTTTGTAGGATTTTGAGGTGATAATAAATCCATAAGACTGTAACATGATCATCTGTGGAACAAGTGAAGCACTGTGTATACGCTCCGGATACACTGTATGTAAATACTTTATCTCTTTGTTGACGGTGTGATGGAACCAAACCTGTTTTGTGTGACATAAAAAGTTGGACAGTTGGAATCAGTGGGCATTACAACTTTAATAACATCAGCAAAGACAACCTAGAACCGCAAGTAACTTGTAAGTAACTTGTAAATAAATCTTGAATATATGTCCTAGTTTCACAATAATGATTCAGTTATTTGTTACAAGATGTTAAATATATTCTATAAATATATTCAGTTGTTTATTATTTTTTATATTTATTAATTATCTTTGATCAGTTGAGTAATTTTCTGTGAAAAAAAGCTAATATAAAAGGTATACAAAAGTGTTCTTATAAAGTCCAAACATACTGAGGCATTTAGGGCATTAGCTGGACTTTAGCTTGTTTTGTTTTTTTCAAAAGGTGTTTCTCTTTAGATACGGCGCTGTAGCGTTTTAGAAGCTTGTAATTTTCACGAGCAAATTGTACAGTTATAAAGAAAATTATAGATAAGCATAGGAGAACAAATTCAGAATGCTGTTGTAATTATGATTAGGATCTTTTAAAAGATATTTTATTATGAAATATATGATAATTTAAATATTGAAGTGGTGATTCTGCTTTTGAAGGTTCGTAACATTTTCCCAAAATGATGGTGAGGGTCGTTGTCATCTTATTTCTGTTTGTTGGTAAGTTAATTATAAAAAACCTTACAGAATATTAATGAATAAAAAAAACAAAGTAGTGTGAAAACAATATCAATCTCAAACTGGCTTAGGTGGTGCAAACGCTACAACAACAAACACAGCTACAGAAACTACAACTGAAACATCACCAACCACAGCTACAAGAGATGCACCAACTACAACCACAGCTCCACTAACTACAACAACAGCTCCACCAACTACAACTACAGTCACACCAACATCAACAACGACTACAGCTCAACCAGCTACAACCACAACTCCACCAACTACAGCTCCACCAACTACAGCTTCACCAACTACAACTATAGCTGCACCAACTACAACCACAGGTCCACCAACTATAACTACAGTCATACCAACTACAACCACAGCTTCATCAACTACAACAACGAATGCACCAACTACAATAACAGCTGTGCCAACTACAACCACAGCTGCAGCAACAACAACTACAGCTGCCCCAAGAACAACCACAACTGCACCCACAACCACAGCTGCCCCAACAACAACCACAATTACTCCAACAACAACCACTCCTGCTCCAACAACGACCACAGCTGCTCCAACAACAACCACAACTGCTGCCCCAACAACAACCACAACTGCCGCAAGAACAACCACACATGCCCCAACAACAACAACCACAACTGCACCCACAACAACCACGACTGTCCCAACAACAACCACAATTGCGGTATCAACCGCAGCTACACCAACAACAACTACAGCTGTTCCAACAACAACGTCAGCTGCTTCAACAACAACCACAACTGCTCCAACAACAACCACAG
>NW_024585168.1:4415-5520 GCF_018398535.1 Haplochromis burtoni
CAACAACAACAACAACTGCACCCACAACCACAGCTGCTCCAACAACAACCACAGCTGCTCCAACAACAACTGCAGCTTTCCCAACAACAACCACAGCTGCTTCTACAACAACCACAACTGCGGCATCATCCACAGCTTCCTCACCGACAACAACCACAACTACACCCACAACCTCAGCTGCCCCAACAACAACCACAGCCACCCCAAAAACAACCACAGCTTCTCCAACAACAACTACAGCTGCACCACCAACAACCATAACCGTCGCCACAACAACAACCACAACTGCTGCCACAACCACAGCTGCTCAAATAACAACTACAGAAGTTCCAACAACAACCACAACAACAACCACAACTGCACCCACAACCACAGCTGCCCCACCAACAACCACAACTGCCACCCCAAGAATAACCACAACTGCTCCAACAACAACCACAGCTTCCCCAACAACAACAACAGCAACAACTGCACCCACAACCACAGCTGCTCCAACAACAACTACAGCATCCCCAACAACAACCACAGCTGCTCCAACAACAACTGCAGCTTTCCCAACAACAACCACAGCTTCTTCTACAACAACCACAATTGTGGCTCCAACAACAACCACAATTGCGGCTCCAACAACAACCACAGCTGCTTCAACAACAACTACAGTTGCTCCAACAACAACCACAGCTGCGGCCACAACTGCAGCTACTCCAACAACAACTACAGTTGCCCCAACAACAACCACAACTGCGGCATCATCCACAGCTTCCTCACCGACAACAACCACAACTACACCCACAACCACAGCTGCTCCAATAACAACTACAGCTGCTCCAACAACAACCACAACTGCGGCCACAACTGCAGCTATTCAAACAACAACCACAACAACTGCACCCACAACCACAGCTGCCCCAGCAACAACTACAGCTGCTTCGACAACAACCACAGCTGCTCGAACTACAACCACAACTGCACCCACAACTACAGCTGCACCATCAACAACCATAACTGTCACCACAACAACAACCTCAAATGCGGCCACAACCACTGCTGCTCAAACAACAACTACAGCATCCCCAACAACAACCACAGCTGCTCCAAAAACAAC
>NW_024585168.1:8107-9859 GCF_018398535.1 Haplochromis burtoni
CACCGACAACAACCACAACTACACCCACAACTACAGCTGCTCCAACAATAACTACAACGGTGGCCAAAACCGCAGGTGCTCCAACAACAACCACAACTGCTCCAACAACAATCACAGCTGCTCCAACAAGAACAACAACAACAACAACTACAGTCCCAACAACAACCACAACTGCCGCCCCAACAACCACAACTGCGGGATCAACCGCTGCTGCTCCAACAACAACTACAGCAACATTAACCCCAACTAAAGCATCAACCACAACTACCACAATAAAAACCACCTCCTCTGCTATTGTTAACAACTTCAGCTTTTTTTCCCTAGGTCTGGTTCTAATACCACATGTTCTTAGCTCATATTCTTAATATTTTTCTCTTAAGTTCACATCCTTTAAATGAAGTCACAAACCAAAATACATGTGGAAATGTAAAATAATTAAGTATGTAAATTTTAATTTGTCTTCATTGTGGGTTCATGACTTTTGGTTTGATAGAGAAAAGTTAATTTAAACAGTTTTAGTGTTTTCCTCCTCGAGATGATGTTTGTGGATGTATCAACCAAACATGTGTGATTTGATAACTGATAAAAATATTGTAATGTCTGCTATCTCAACACTGATCTTATCATGGCACTTTTCAAAACTATCATAAATAAAGTCTTTTTGCATTGATTAGTAAATGTCCCCTGACTTTTCAAGGATGAGAATAATTTCTCATAATAACAATTTCTCTACAATAGTCAGTGTTAATACTGACTTATTCAGCTTTTTTTATTTTGCTGCAACTCACAATAGTTCTCTCATCATATTTTGTAAATTAAAGACCGTGCAGTATTTGGAAGACAAAACAAGTAAGCACAAACTGTGGGAGAATATTGAGTGACATCCTGCAGTTGTATATAAACACACACAGAGAGAGTATATACGCATAAAAATTATGATATTTCAAAGCAAAAGTCTGAGTGATTCTGATAATCCAGACTATATGACTGTGGTTTTATGGGGTCTGATATCTCCTTGTAATGTAAACAATCAACTCAAATATCCAATTTGATTATTAAACTTGACAATGGTAATCTAACACAACTAACAGTTGACACTCACATACAGCTGCTTTTACAACCACAGAGGTGCAGAAGAATGTGATGTAAGCAGAAACTTTGTGTTGAGCCCTTCTGAACACATAAGACTTTCTTGTCAGTATCTTGTGTTTGTTTCACTCACACAAAAAATTTGTCTCTGTCTTTCTTTGTGTTTGCACAAGATTTACAGCACTGTCCCTCAGCCCAAAACAGTGTTTCACACATTACATTACACACTGAGAATATGGGCTCAATGGAAGGCGTCTCACTCCCACCGCACCACATATGGACATTTGGTCAGGACCTGTTGTCATCACACTTTAATGCAACAGGTAACTGACACAACTTTTCCCCTTAAATAAACGAGACCTCAAAGAAGACCAATACGAATCTTACTGCAGGTACGAGAATTCTAATTAGAGGACTGAACCTGTTCACAGTCACAGCGGTAAAATGTAGCAGGTCACTTCTGAAAAATGTCACAGAGCATGTGTGAAACAGCACTGCAACAGTCAGTGTTGTTGGCTGTTTCAGGAGGACAAAAGCAGAGAAACACTTGCATTCAAGCTGTGTCTGCACACACCTTTAACCAGGATGATATCTACCATTAGTCCACCT
Source organism: Haplochromis burtoni (assembly GCF_018398535.1). Classification (NCBI taxonomy): domain Eukaryota; kingdom Metazoa; phylum Chordata; class Actinopteri; order Cichliformes; family Cichlidae; genus Haplochromis; species Haplochromis burtoni. Next base: position 9,806 of record NW_024585168.1, read on the forward strand.
GCACATATTTATCTGGATGCTGATGTTATCACATGTCGCTGGCTCATAAAACAT
>NW_024585169.1:0-9840 GCF_018398535.1 Haplochromis burtoni
GACAGTGAGTTTATCTATTAAAAAGCTAGATTCTAATTATTAGTCAAACACTGATTTTCACCTTAATAAAACCTTTTTTTCTCTGTTTAGATGGTGTACAGAACGAAGTTCTTAACAGTGGAATTAAAAGGAAAGATTTGGTTCCAAACACACCTACTAGCACACAGATCTCTGTGACAGGTGAGAAATATTTAATATTTATGCAGTTTATGTGATTCAGTGGCTATATCACCCTGAAGCTTCTATTATATATTGTTATTGTTGACATTCGGGACTGACTACCTTAATGGGTGTTGTGAACCTTTTTTGTATGTGTATGCATGCAGGGAGAGAACAAGTATCTCAGCTGGTGGAGAATGCCATTGGCGGCAACTCAATGGGTACTCTAATCAGACAACCCTCGGGCTGTGGAGAGCAGAACATGATCTCAATGACCCTGCCTCTTATTGCAACCTTGTATTTGGACAAAACCAACCAATGGGAAACTGTGGGCTTTGAGAAACGTAATGAAGCTCTCCAACATATAAAAACTGGTAGGCTCTCACAGATGTACATGAATTCTTTGGTGACAAAATAGACACACAGAGCCCTCAAAATTGTTTCTAATTGATAAGAGTCAGATGCAAGTTGAATAGCAGTGAAGTAAAAGATTGTTTTATTTCTTTAATTGTTTCATCAAGGTTACACAAACGAGTTGGTCTTCCGTAAAAATGATGGATCGTTTGCTGCATTTGTTTCTCGCCCAGCTAGCACCTGGTGAGGCACCCACAAACATCCATGAATTCATACATAATATTTTGCACATGCTGCTTTAATTTCTGATTTTGCAAAGCCAATTTATAGTAAGGGCAAATAAATTATATTAAGCTATTGTATCCCCTCTTCCTGTCTATAAGGCTGACTGCCTATGTTGCCAAGGTGTTTGCAATGGCCCATCATCTGGTTGCAATACAAGATAATGTGATCTGTGATGCTGTCAAGTACCTTATTCTCAAAGGACAACAACCTGATGGTGTTTTCAAAGAATTTACAGCTGTAATCCACGGAGAGATGAATGTGAGTGCACTGATTTCATTAATACCAGTTCTTCATCTATACTTAAAATACAAAATGGCTTATAACTAAATGAGAAACCAGTTATACAACTGCCAATCAGCTTTTATAAATATTAAAAAAAGTTCTGTTAGAAATAATAATAATATGTTTGTGCTTCATCTGTAGGGTGATGTGGCCGGCTTAGATTCAGACGCCTCCATGACAGCTTTCTGCCTCATTGCAATGCAAGAGTCACGCTCAATATGTTCCGACACTGTCAATGTGAGTATTTCACCTGCAAACATTGTTGTTACAAAGTATCTAAAATAATCAAACGGTGATACTTTCTATTGCACTTGCATTGAAGATTTAAACCACAGACCAGCAAAAACAGACAAAATTTAATTAATTTCACCAACATGTTCTGTAGGCTCACAAAAGGATGAAGAACATTATGTTCCGTTTTCCTGTCACTCATTATCTTCCTTTCTTTTTCCTTTTTTCATCTGCCCAGAGTCTCCCAGGCAGTATAGACAAAGCAGTGGCCTACCTGGAGAGGCGCCTGCCCAGCCTCACCAACCCTTATGCTGTGGCCATGACATCATATGCACTGGCTAATGAAAACAAATTGAACAAAGAGATCCTATTCAAGTTTGTTTCCCCAGGTATGTTCACACACCACACACACACCACACACACACACACCACACACACACACACACACACGACACAACACAAACGCATCACGCAACACATTCCTACAGCATGTTTGCAATTTATTAATTAATATGATTATTACAGTCTCAGTGAATTCCAAAAACCAGTGAAAAAGAAAACTGTACTGCAAAAATATATTCTTGAGGATTTTTTCAGTGCTTTTCAGTTGCTTCAGTGCCGACAACACTAACTCTTTGCTGTTCAACAATCAGGTCTGAAATATGGGTATTCCTCTAGCTTAAATCACAGACAGAACAGCTGATTACCAACAGAAGAGTTTGGAAACTCCAGATTTGCTGACACCAGAGGTGGGGAACTTTTTGGATTCATTTCTAAGTCGAACATGTTTCGTAGATACCCTGCCAAACCCTCTGGCCTTCCAGATGCACTAAAGGTGGTGCAGATGATGCTGCACGTGGACAGAACACTTACCTTTAGTTGCCAGAAACAGCGGAGGTTGTTAGCCCAGCAACGCCTCAAATGTCAGCCAAGTGGGAGCCTAGTAACCAATGACGTCATAGTGTTGTGGGCTTACTTGATTCAGGTTAGCTGCGTGCTCCACCTGGACTAATTTGTGTAGTGGAGAGCCGCTTCCAAATCCTGGTTGCCTTATTTGGTCAGCACACTAGTCTGCAGAAAGAAGGAAGTCAGAGGGAAGACTAACCCAGGCACAAAACTCTCTCCAGGCATAGGATATTTAATTGGGCCCCTTATTATGTCTTGAGAGATCCCATGCAGACGAAACGCATGATTCACCAAATCTGTGATGTCTCTAACTAAAAGGGCAATTTTGAGAGAGCAGCAAAATGTACAGACCTTGAAAAACGGTCAAGGATGGTGAGAATGACAGTGTTACCTGCAGTTGAAAAGAGTCCAATGCAAAGTCAAATGCAATGTGGGACCAAGGGCATCCTGGTATTGTTAGTGAATGCAGCAGACTAACTTGAGGGGTGTGAGAGGTTTTCCTTTGAGCACAAGTGGAGAGGGCAGACACATGCTCCAAAACCCTTATTTAGACTTGGCCACCAAAAGAAACACTGGAGAAAAGTTAATGTTCAATGGTCAATGTGGTGAAAGTAAAAGTATATCTTTATGGAAAATTTCTGAAATTTTGTGATAAACCTGCAGAATAGAGGATAATTCAAGTGGTTCGGAGGATACAGAGATGTTAACTGGTTTTCTGGGAGATGTGGCTGATTTTAGACAGAGGTGATAGCCATTGTTATGCCACAAATGAGGGAATTCCTCTAGCTTGAATAGAAAGCCGATCATCTGAAGACTACCACGAGGTGATTGTTTTAACTCTTGGTGTTCGGATATGAGATGCGGGAAATGGAGGAAGGACCTTCCCTTGGAACAGAAGGCGTGGTTAGAGGGACACACAGTGAACACACACACACACTGACAGAGGGAGATGAGCGAGAGAGAGTTGAGGAGAGACAGACAGAAGTGGGTGAAAAGCACTGAAGACTGGAAGACCATGACTTTTGTTATTCATGAATTTTAAAATTTACTTTTTTATAAAATATCTGAAAAAACTCATCAATTTTCTTGTGTTCCTGAAAATTTTACTTATTGAATATTATACTTGATTCATTTCTGACTTCTCAGTAAAATCTAGTGTGCCTACTCGAATTTGGGTATATATTTATCAATTTACTTTTATCTAATGAATACCAGCATTTTTTTTAACTTGAAAAAAGTTTTTACATTTTTTCTAAAATATTTCTGTTTTATATTATAGTAATAAAAATGTACTTGTGTGACTGTGTCTGTCAGAGCTATCTCACTGGCCTGTACCTAGAGGCCGTATTTACACTTTGGAAGCCACAGCTTATGCTCTTCTTGCTCTTGTCAAGTCTCAGGTGAGCATGTCCAAATTATATCATCCATCTGTCATTCATGTGTCTCTAAAATATTATAGGTTTTGGACACAAAATCATTGAAAATTTACTTTACAGTATTTAAATACCATTGCTGACCATTCCAGAGTTACCATTTATTTAACTGTGAAATTCCAGCTCAATGAAGATAATTTCTACATTTATTTTTATGTTGCGTTATTATTGTGTGCAAATACAAATTAAAACAAATAAGACACTGCTTTGTACAGAGTTGTTATGAACTATGAAAAACACTGCATTTTCTTTCATTAGGCAAGTTTCTGGACTGGATTTTAATTATACCCAAATAAAAAGCAGATTAGAAAGCCTAAAACTCAGAAATACCTTTGAAAAATGTTTTTCCATAATTTATTTTAACACTCTACTCCTGTCTTGTGCTGTTTTAATAAAGAACTTTGAAGATGCCAGACCTGTTGTGAGATGGTTCAACGCACAACAGAAGGTGGGCGGAGGCTATGGATCAACTCAGGTAACACAAAACTTCCTGTCAATCAAGATATCATAGGCAGATATTTTATACATATTATCCCACCTTATAACCTTTGCCTTTCTTTATCTCCCCCACTTTTCTTCTCTCCAGGCTACTATAATGGTCTATCAAGCTGTAGCAGAGTACTGGATCAACGCTAACGAACCACAGTATGATCTGAATGTGGACATCAAGTTGCCAGGAAGGTCGGCACCTGAAAAGTACAATTTCAATCAGAACAACCACTATGCCACAAGAACGTCTAAGGTGAGAAGAAGCAACACAAACACAGTCACCATGTAGCACAATTTGTCAGTCTGAAAACATGTCCTCTAGCAGTAAATAAATCTCACTACTGCTAGTGTTTCTGTCTTTTTGGCAATCCATCTCACCACTCTGCAAGCTTTTTGGTCTATTTCCTTTTTTCCTGTCTAACAGACATTCAATGCAATTTAAATTCAGTCAGTGGGAGCGAAGTGAGCTTATCTCTGTTTTTTTCTCATAATATGTACAAACACATCTTTGTGTGTTTGTACATATTAATCCCAACAGATTAACGATATAAACCAGGACATCACAGTGACTGCTAGGGGAACAGGAGAAGCAACAGTGACAGTAAGTTATCTGTTAGTTGATCATTTCAGAATCCTAGACAAGGCTTTTTAAACCTTAAAAGAACAGTATTACAAAGACTTATTTATCACACAATATAAAAACACACTTTTTCTGATGCAACAGTTGGTATCACTGTATTACGCTAAGCCCAAAGAACGGGAGAGTGACTGCCAGAATTTTACCCTCTCAGTGGATCTCGTAGAAGGTACTTTGATGTCCTTTATCTCCTCTTTTTATTTTACTCATCTCATTAAATCTGTTTGCTTCAGTTCATGGCATTTTATTTGTTTGTGCTCATTTTTTCTTTTTCCTTATTCTTTCAGAAAAATCTAAATGCAACTGAAAAGATATACAAACTTAGGATAGAGGTCATGTAAGTACAATATAAACTACACTTTAGAAATAGTTTTGGCTTAATTGGATTTTTTTGTTCCCGTCCATTTAACTCTGCTGTCATTTGAATCATTCTTATTATTCTCTCTACAGGTATAAGAACAGGGATCGTGATGCAGGCATGTCAATCTTGGATATTGGCTTACTAACTGGTTTTGCTGTTGAAACAAAAGACCTGGATTTGGTAAGAAGTTATGGTAATGTTATGTGGTTACAGTTAACCAAAATAATAAGACCTCTTAATGTTTAAAAATTTGTCTTTTTGTGTGTCTCTAGTTGTCTAGAGGACGTGGCCGCACCATATCAAAATATGAGATGAACAAAGTCCTGTCAGAAAGAGGCTCACTCATCATTTACTTGGACAAGGTTGGAAATCACACCAATCTTTCTCCTTATCCCCCCTTTTCCCCTTTACCCTGGTGTTATTTATGTTTTTCACTGTTTTCTGTCTATATTTCAATTCCCAGGTTTCTCACACACGACCAGAGGAAATTGCTTTTAGAATCAAACAGGAAATGCCAGTGGGCGTCTTACAACCCGCATCTGTATCTGTCTATGAATACTATGAACGTGAGTCTCACAAACATGTTACCTTTGTTAGTCTTCAGGTGTTCCAATCACTTCCATGGCTACAGGTGTATAAAAAAAGCGCCTAGACATGCAAACTGCTTCTGCAAAGATTTGTGAAAGAATGGGTTGCTCTCAGAAGCTCAGTGATTTCCAGCCTCTTACTGTGATCGGATGACACCTGTGCAACAAGTCCAGTCATGAGATTTCCTCAAATATTACTAAATATTCCACAATCCACTGTTAATGCTATTATAACAAAGTGACAGTGATGAGGAACAACTGCAACTCAGCCATTAAGTGGTAGGTCATATAAAATCACAGAGTGTGGTCAGCAGATGCTGAAGCACACAGAGGTTGCTAACTTTCTGCAGAATCAATAGCTACAGATCTCCTAACTTCATGTGGCCCTCAGATTAGCAAGCACAGAGCATAGAGAGTTTCATGGAATGTCAGGAGCTCGGCTTGGCCCCTTATTTCCAGTTAAAGAAAATCTTAATGCTTCAGCATACCAAGATATTTGGACAATTTCACCATCCCAACTTCGTGGAAACAGTTTGGGGATGGTCTCTTCCTGTTCCAACATGATTGTGCACCAATGCACAAAGTATGGTCCATAAAGATATAGATGAGCAAATTTGGTTAGGAAGAACTTTACTATCTTGCAACAGTCTTCACCCCAATAGAACAGGTTTGGGATGAATTAAAATTGGAGAGTGTAAACTAGGCCTTTTTGCTTAATATTGGTGTCTGACCTCACAAATGCACTTTGGGAAGAATGATCAAAAAATCCTATAAACACACTCCTGAACCTTGTGGAAAGCATCCCAGAAGAGTTGAAGCTGTTACAGCTGCAAAGGTTGGGTTGGCATCATATTAAACCCTATGGATTAAGAATGGGATGTCAGTCAAGTTAATTTCTGTGTGAAGGGAGAAGAGCAAAATACTTTTGGCAGTGTAATGTAAATAGGCACACTATGCCATTTTATTCGATCATTTTCATATACATTGTTATATCTACCATAACTGTCACAAAATAACAGTCAAATACTTGTTTTTTTCCCTCAATGCAGAAACACGCTGCGTGAAATTCTACCATCCAGAGAGGGAAGCTGGAAAACTACTGCAGCTCTGTAGAGATAACATATGCACATGTGCTGAAGGTAAACACAATTATATATATAATCATATAAATCTGATTAAATAAGCTTATTTTAAAACTGTAATTAAAAGGTTTTCATGTATTTTTATATTAACTTTAAATGGTACAGAACACAGCATTAGAAGTGTGATTAAAGTAAAGGTTTTATTTTAAAAGTCAAATTTTGAGCAAAAATCAGAATCAGAATTGCGTTTATCGGCCATTTATATGCACATATACATAAGGGCTGCCACAAATGATTATTTTGATAGTCAACTAGTCACTGATTATTTTTGCGATTACTTGACTAATCAGATCAAGCGTGATGCAAGCATGAGAAAAACTGATTCATGCAACTGGACAAAGAGCACAAGCACACAGCAAATCTACAACAGGATAGTTTGGACTAATGTCCAGACCCCAACCCATTTGAAATGCTGTAGCAAGAATATGATAGACTTACACATGGGCAAACTTAAAATTCTTGAAACAAAGTGATACACGGATTTTAGAGAAAACAATTACTTATTACTGCTAAAGGTGATTCTGCAAGCTTTTGAATCATTGGGTATACTTTCACACTGCAGTATTCTGGCCTGTGAAAGCACATTTGCATAATCGCGATTCTCCAATATGTCACATGATTCGCACCAGCTTTTTTGCAATCATTGGGTATACTTTCACACTGCAGTATTCTGGCCTGTGAAAGCAGATTTGTTTTTCATAACTAGCTAGGGTGCTATTAGTAACTTTAGATGTATGCACAAATCTACAATTATAAAATCTGAAAGACGCCTATTTTGGCAGAAACTGTAGGATTTAGTAAATTTGTCTTGCACAGTAAAGTAGTGCGAAAGGTTTTTCATAACTAGCTATTGTGCTGTTAGTAACTTTAGATCTATGCACTAATCTACAATTATAAAAGACGCCTATTTTAGCAAATAAGATTTAAATAGTATATTCGAACTTCATATACCTGCAGTCACCTATCAACACACATGTATACATCAGCTTTGCATTTTTTCCCTGTACCTATTGTGTACTTACAGAGAACTGCAGTATGCAGAAGAAGGAAAAAATCCCCAATGATGACCGCCAAGCTAAGATTTGTGAAAGTACAGAGACCAGCAAAGTAGACTTTGGTAAACAAACATAAATGGGTTACATTTAGTTTTATTTAATAGGATATAGTAATGCAAAAAGCTAAAAATTATACTTTGGCTGCCCACAGCTTACAAAGTACTGGTTGAAGAGGTTGTAGAAGAGTTGTCCACAGACAGTCACAAAGTCAAAGTGCTGGACCCCATCAAAGAAGGCAAGTACCTACGTCCTTTAAACGTCTATTTTAAGAGAAATTACTAGTTGTTGTTTTTTGTGGCATTAAGATAGCAGTGATGGTTATTTTCTATTATAGCCACAAAAAAATAGGCAATTTGAAGGACAAATCGAGCATTTTATAAAACTGCTGCATGCTTTTGTACTAAGCGGTACATTTAGTGGTTGATACCATTTACTATCAGTAAGTCAGTGTGGCTTGTCTTGCTGATACCCATTTTCTCATTTAACATTTAATAATCAGCATAGGCATATTGCCAAAATACTAGTATTATCTGTATAATACTGTATTATGATGATACAACTAGGAATGTATATGGACACAGCAGCACTGTGTTTGAGCAACACATTCAGTCATTCATAAATCACTGCTCTCAACTGTCATATCTTAATTACAGGGAGTCTTGATGTTGGTCCACTGAATAAACAGCGCATATTTCTCAGTTATCAACACTGCAGAGAAGCTTTAAGTCTGGAACAAGGAAAAACCTACCTTCTCATGGGCTCAGATAAAGATATTCACCGAGATGACAAAAAGAATACGTAAGTATATTGTTTGTCTGGCTGTGCTTGTGTGTGGTGTATATTTAAACTAATCTCAGAGTTCTATTCATTAATCATACCTTCAGTGAATAAATGTAATTTTCTTGAACTGTGTATATTTATTACAGTTGTTTTATTCTGTATTTTGCTGATTGGTCACACAAACACTATTTTTCTTTCAATTGTTTTTTTCAGATTCGAGTACGTAATTGGTGAGAGAACCTGGGTTGAGTATTGGCCTACAGCAGAAGAGTGTCAGACTGACAAATACCGGGATACCTGCTTGGGCTTGGAGGAGATGGTCAATCAGTACTCACTCTTTAGATGCATCGGCTAGTAAAACAAAACAAAAAAATTCAAATTTTGTTATTCTGCTGTTTTTACAATTTTCTGTAAAACAGAAACCAATATAACATAAGGGTTTCACCATTTCACTGCAGTGATTAAAATGTATTCAAATGGGGTACTGGCTCTTAGTGTCTTTTGTTAAGTTTATGGTGGTTGAAAAATTTCTCGCATTTCTAATACATTTGAAATGTAACAAGCACAACGAAGAATAAAACTCTTGAAATAATAATAGTAATTTTAAATGCTGCGTAAGTAATTGTAAATTGTGTATCACTTTTTAACACCTTATATTTTAGAAATAGAAATAATTACACTGTAGTTACAGTTAAAGAGTGAATAAGTAATTCTAAGTAGTACCTAAATTCTGAATATTTTTAACAAAAAGGGGACACAAATTATGCTGGATGTAATTTTGTAATTTTAGGCTGTAAGCATAATTCTTTTGGTAATTTTGTGGAAAAACAAACAATATTTCTCCATATTACATTTTAAGAACACTGTATTTAGGGTGGCTGTAACTCAGGATGTAGAGCAGGACATCCACTAAGTGGAGGTTTGTTGGTTGTCTCCAATGCATCCATCAGAGTATGAATATGTGTGGAGGTTTAATAGAATGGGTGTGAATGACTGAATGAGTCATGCTGTTTGAAGCACTTGCAGTATTCAGATTCATTTTCAGTAAATTTACTTTTTGGGGCCATATTAGTGGTCGATACCCCACTGTGATAAGGCAAGCAGAAATTATAGCCACAAACAAAAACATCATATGCCCT
>NW_024585170.1:0-1500 GCF_018398535.1 Haplochromis burtoni
ATGACCTGTCAGTTTGACGAAAGGGGTATAATATCACTCTCTGTGGTTATATCCAAAATTTGAAGCACTTTGTAACTGATAAAATTATCATTGCTATTATTAGTTTTGTTACTCCACTAATTCTAATCAGCAGCGGTAACCATGGTGACTTTAGAAAGAGTTCCTGTTTTCAGAATCTACTGAGATTGCTCTGCTGAAAAGCTATCACTGCTTTTTTTCTCCACAATCACCCATACTGACATGATTATTGAATTTATTGGTATTACTGTATTCATCTGCGTTGACATATTATTGTCACTTCTATTTGGAGCCAAATTGCATCTTTAGGGGTTTTGAGATGCCGTGCGTGATCGAGGGGAGAGTCAGATGGGGAATGAAGTGATGGAAAATTAAACAGATGACACACAGGATGATGAGCAGAGTTTTTATTGGCTGGGAAAACCTCCCATTTACAAAAGTCTCCGTGAATTAATTCTAAATATTTCTTCCAGACTGTTACAAAACAGTTTCTGCAGTGAATAGAAACAGGACTAATATTGATATTTTAAGTTATATCAGGAAGTTTTATGTACTTTATGTCACAATCTATTGTAACACTGTGACTTCTCTTACTTGTTTTTTTGTTTCTGTTTTGTCACATACAATCTGTGCCACAAGGATTATATACTCTCTTTCCACATCTTTATTATTTGACACAACAGTGACAGCTTTACTCCCTTAAGTGCAAACAGTAGATTTTCACAGGGTTTTTTAATCTTTCCTGTGTGTGTGTGTGTGTGTGTGTGTGTGTGTGTGTGTGTGTGTTTAGTTTCACTTTCTGGCTGCAAAAGCATGAAGTTTCATGTCAGTACTTTTTGGCACAGACTGTACTCAGAGTTAGGCCTCTCTTGTATTAAACCAATATAATCAGCAAATATGCATTCGGATTATATATTCAAACCCCAACAATGCCTTAACAGTAGAAACTGGTTTTGCTGGTACTGAACTCCAATCTTGGTGAGTAGTGAAGAAATGCACATTAAAAAAACAACACAGCAACAGCGAGAGCTCTTACTGACTTTGAAATTAAAACTATGAAATCCAAGTCTTGTATAGTGTTTTTAAATACCCAGCTATACCAAGCATCATCCTGTGTCATACCCGTCGTCTCATCCATGAGCCATCTTCTTCCTTTCCTCCCTGCCTGTTAGTTCCATATGTTCAGCATCCTTCGTCCCATCTATTTATTGTCCTTTGTGTGAACAAACCATCACAGGCTTACCTCTCTAACTCAACCTGAGCTGTCCCTGTGATGTACTCAGTTGTGGTCATTTTGCCAGCTCAGCCGTTTTCAGTGTCGCCACAGAAGGTCTCACTGCCATCTTTTACTCGTGCTGCGATGATTCTGTCACAGATCATCTCTGATACGGTGGGGCAAAAAAGTATTTAGTCAGCCACCGATTGTGCAAGTTCCCCCACCTAAAATGATGACAGAGGTCAGTAATTTGCACCAGAGGTACA
>NW_024585170.1:2940-9837 GCF_018398535.1 Haplochromis burtoni
AATCGGTGGCTGACTAAATACTTTTTTGCCCCACTGTACTTGTCTCCACCTTCTCCACATTACCTGTGCTGTCGTCTTCATCTCTGTTGTGTGCAGTCTGTTGCTTTTGGATATTTAACCCCAGGAATTTAAACTTTATTTAAACTGATACATGTACATGTCCTTGCTTCATTGACTTTCATTCCTCCTTTCTTCAGAGCATACCTCCACGTTTCCAGGTAATCCACCTGCTCCCTACTCTCAGTACAGATGTCCACAGAGATTCCTGCCTGACCTCATTTGTCAGGATGTCTGTTACCAATGTAAACAAAAAGGAGGTGGTCTCTGATGTAATCCTACTTCCACTTTAAACCCGCCTGTCTCGCTTTTCTTATACATGTCCTGCACCAATCACTCCTGACAGCCACAATTCCTCTCCTGTGAATTGTGGACCTGCATGCTTTCTCTATACCCACAAATGCACAGTGCGACTCTTTCTGATCATCACTACTTTTTCTCCAAGCACATATCTGCATCTGGCATCTCTCACTGTCCAAGATTGATTAACTCAATGGAGTTAATGCTTTCCCCGCCAAAGAAATATTTTCAAGTTACCATTTTATTCTTTGTTTTTTTTTTATTAGCACTTGAATGTTGCTCACTTGTATAGAAAAATTTTTTTTTTCCTGAGTGATGACAAATTTTTCATATAGCTACACTCTTACATATTGTTGTTGATTGAAGTAACATTCATACGTTCATTTAAAAACAATCACTTAAAAGTTTCTTGTTTTGAACAAATTCATTTTTAGAGCGAGACCTGCTGTGATGTTTCTCTGTTTAAACGTTAAACTGTCCACAGGTTGCCACCTGGATGCCCTGCCTCTCTGCAAACATCGCCCCACTATCTGTTTGGCACATCTGTGATTTGGATGACAAGTGTCAGTGTCAGCTCCGTCGATTCCCTCATCTCCGTTTTGTTTGTCACTGTTGACTGTCCTGATTTGACCCACTGGACTCATTAGCTTCTTCATTCAAATCCAATTCAGAAGGTGAACAGAATCACGACGTATCAGCGTTTGAGTCCTTTAGGTGGAACTACTGTACAACAGCAAAAACACAGATTCCTGGAATTTCATCAGGAGTGGAAAAGTGCTTTGTCCTGATTTATGGAATTCTTGGATAGTGTTAAAGTAGTGTTAAAGAAATGATGGACTGTGGATTGAATTATTTTGGTAAATTACTTGTCATATGGCAAAGTATTTTAGCTTTGCCTTAGCTATGTAAGTTTAAGCTTGTGACCATTAATGAGGGTTAGCAGTCTGCTTGGATTGCCACCTGAGTAATATTTGTGTTTAGTTACATGTATTAGGAATTCCCCTTTCCCTTGGTAGTACCCAAAATTTTATTTGTTCTCTAATATTTGGCATCCTGACTCTGATTGCTCTATTTTGAATTCTTTATTTTCTTCATAATTTTGTTTTTGTAAAAAGAGCAAAACCAAATAGAATTGTTTCTCAAGAAACCCTCAATGGCAGCGCATACAAACACTACCAACATTAATATTGATGAATTTCTCCCGTCGAGGTCTTAACTCGTCAAAAAAGTCTTTGTTCTTTGAAAGTGTTACGTTAAATCTTCATTTGTTTGGTTTACATTGGGCAGGGAAAACGTCAAACAGACTAATAATTGGATTATGGTCCAAAAGGCTTCTTGGGAGGACAATAGCTGATTGAACTCACTGAACCAGTTTAGCAGAAGTGAAAATATAGTCTATTCTTTAAGACATTTTTTGGCATGCAGAGTACAAAGTAAATTCGTTAGCAACTTCATTCCACAGTCTCCAAATACCCTTTAAGCTGTGTCATCTGAGGCCTTAGGTGTCCTCCAAAAATTTGAACTTGAGACCTTGAGAATTTGAGACCTGTCCATGTTTCGTTTTTGTTCGGCATGTCTGAGAAGACTTCTTGCAAAAACCTCGATGTAAAAACACTAGCTGCGCTATAACCGTCAAAGCAAGGGAGAATACGGCAGGAGCTCAGTGTGGCGGGACCATGTCGCTGCGTACCTAGGATGTCCTTCTTCCACATGCAGTCATCTTATCAACACCCTGATATTTAAACTTGGTGTTAGTTTTGGAAAAACTGTGATTGGCACTGAAGTAACACTAACCCAGTAACACAAAGTGAGCCTGATTATATTTAGCCAGCATCTCTCGACCTCTCAGGCTCCTTCCCCATTAGAGAGGTGACACTCCTAAGAACTTCTCTCAGCATCAGAAGATCAGACTGACAGGGTCTCTACCATTCACCCAGCCCATACTGCATCTGACCCGTACAGCTCCTTTAAGTTTCCGGCATGATGGCGCCTGTGTTTGGCTTCGCCGCTGCCGGGTGTAGTTGGTCTCGCTCTATTGTTGTGTTTTTTCTTTCTACGAGAGATTTCCAGGGGGGGATCAGGCCTTCCTTTATTTCTCTCTTTTAGCTTCTCTCTGCCCTCTCCCCCCACAGAAGCAGACACATTTATTCACACAGTGTTATTCACTGCTCTCAGGCTAGAAACCTCTCTCCTCACTATTAAAGAGATACACAGAGGTACTGAGATAACAGGGAGCTCAGGGGGTAGGGGAATACCTGGTTGTGTGTTTTTTTTTTTTATTTTTTTTTTTGTGTGTGTGTGTGTGTGTGTGTGTGTGTGTGTGTGAGAGAGTGTGTGTGTGTGAGTGTGTGAGAGAGTGTGTGTTTGTGTGTGTGTATGAGAGTGTGTTGTGAGAGTGTTAGCTTTTATGCATGGAACTTTACCCAGACCATCTATATAATATAATCACATGCTTGGAGCTACATGTCTGCATGTCGAGCACTCACTGTGTTTACAATCGTACAGATGAAGAAAGTTATTCTTTCACAAACTGTGACATGTTTTGCTATGTGGCAGAAATGTCTGAAACTACTATTGTATAAATTACTACTGAATGTTTTCATTCATGGTTCTGGGAGACGTGTTCCTTCCCATCACACTGACCCCTGCTCTCACCACCAGCTGGAGATGAATTCTAATAGCTTTGGTAGTCTCTGCCTTCCTTTTATCTAAATATGAAAGTTGTTATTTGACTGAGTTTTTTGGCTTGTAGGCAAATCCCTGAAATGCTAACAGGGCTCTGCTCATTAGTTGATCATTTCAGAGCTTTGGATTTATTCACTACTATTGGATAACGATACTCCTTACCATGGTGGATAGTTTCCCAGTGATCCCAGGGGCTATGTTGTTGCCAGCGTTTGTTCGTGGTAAGTTCTCCCAAGGCAAAATGGTCCTGGGTGAGAGTGGAGAACAAAGGGTGATGTGCATTAATCTTATGAAGCAACAATCAAAGCACCAGTTTAACCTGCTCATGACCGGATCACGGTGGCCTCATCGTGGAGCCGTGCCTGGAGAGGAACTTGTTGGAGAGCTCCTGGAGGCCGGGCCTTAGCCAAGAGGCAACATGGGTCCACCCTTTTCTTGGCTCATCATCTGCAGGAGGAGTAAGTAAGTAAAAAGTAAGTAAAATTTTATTTATATAGCACATTTCTAGATAGAAATCACAAAGTGCTTTACAAGATATAACAGTATAAAAATAAAAAAAACAAACAAGATACAAACAAAGTTAGCAAAAAGCAATTTTAAAAAGATGTGTTTTTAGCTGTTTTTTAAAAGTAATCAATGAATCAGCGGATCGTAAGTCCTGAGGAAGGGAATTCCACAGTCTGGCGGCCACAGTAGCAAAAGCTCTATCACCCCTAGTTTTCAGTCTCGTATACTGAATGACAAGTAGGCCCTGACTACTCGACCTCAGAGACCTACTAGGGGCATAGGGCTGTAAAAGTTCAATAATATATGGTGGTGCTTGTTGTTGAAGAGCCTTAAAAGTTAAAACCAAAATCTTAAAATGGACTCTAAATTCGACAGGAAGCCAATGTAACTGCATAAGCAACGGTGTTATATGAATATTTAGAAGCTTTCGTCAAAAGTCTTGCTGCAGCATTCTGAACGATCTGCAGACGCTCCAAAGAACCTTTGTTTAAACAAGTAAACAGGGAATTGCAATAGTCCAGTCGTGATGAGATAAAAGCATGAATAACAATCTCCAGTTCGGTATAGGATATTATAGAGCTCAATTTAGAAATATTTCTTAGATGATAAAAGCAAGACCGAACAAGAGATTTAACATGACTATCTAACGTAAGAGCAGGATCAAGGATAATCCCTAAGTTCCTGACAGATGGTTTTACAAACGTTGAAAGAGGACCAAGAGCATTTATTATACTGGGTATATGTCTATCTGGGGCACATAAGAGGACTTCGGTTTTATTTTCATTTAGTTGGAGGAAGTTTTCAGCCATCCAGCCTTTAATGGTTTCCAAGCACACATTTAAAAGCCGCAGCTTAGAAGCCTCTTCCGGTTTAAAAGATATATAGAGTTGGATATCGTCCGCATAACAATGGTAACAAATATCCTCAAAAGGGCTCAAAATGTGCTGGAGAGGGAGTAAATAAACTAGAAACAATAAAGGCCCCAGCACAGAGCCTTGTGGCACACCAAAAGACAGGGACGCAGAAGATGATCTATACTTAGAAACTGCCACAGAAGAATATCGTTCAGAGAGATACGAGGAGAACCATTTCAATGCAGTCCCAGAGACACCGACCCAGTATTTCAGCCTGTTAAGTAAAATATAGTGGTCAACAGTATCAAAGGCCGACGTAAGATCCAACATTAAGAGAACAGAACATTTACCTGCATCGCTTTGTAACAAAATGTCATTAGAAACTCTAAGAAGGGCTGTTTCAGTGGAATGAACTTTACGAAAGCCAGATTGAAATTTGTCGAAAATACTATATTTATCTAAAACTGCTGTAAGCTGCTTAGCCACGATCTTCTCTAGAATCTTAGCAATTAACGGAATTTTTGAGATCGGTCTATAATTGCTAGTGAGAGATGGGTCCAGCATAGGCTTTTTTAACAAGGGATGTATAACAGCAGTTTTAAAATAGGCAGGGACTATGCCCGAGGCCAAGGAGGTATTAATTATAGTAAGAATACAGGGACCAGTAGAGTAAAAGACATTTTTGAATAATGATGCAGGTAAGAAATCAAGAGAGCAAGAGGATAATTTTGTTGCACTAACTATTTTTCCCAGCTCTGGTAGTGAAACAGGTGAAAAACCTTCTAAAACAACAGGCCGAGCTGGCGTGGGAACTGACAGCGCAGACGCTGAAAAAGACAAGTTTTTCCTTATGTTGCTAATTTTTTCTAAAAAGAAAGCAAGAAAAGTTTCACAATCTTCAACAGAAGAAATAATGGCAGCAGGTGGAGCAGGAGTAATAATATTAGTAATAGTATCAAATAAAACTTTAGGATTACCTCTGCTCTTTGCAACCAACTGAGAAAAGTAAGCAGCCCTCGCAACTCTAATAGCATTGTTAAAGGAGGCTAAAAGATCCTTTAAATAAAGGAGATGAACATTTAAGTGGGTTTTCCTCCATAACCGCTCAGTAGACAGGTTCATTTTAATCGGACAGATTTCATCTAAGATCGAAAGACAATGATAATTGAATAGATCTATAGAAAAATCAACATCGTTTTGTGGGGATAATGTTAAATTAAAAGCATCAGAGAACTTCTGTGCTGAGGAGGAGTTTAAAGTGCGGGAAATAACTGTCCGATGAACAGGAGACATGGGCTCATAAAAAGACATATTAAAAAAGACACAATAATGGTCAGAAATAAAAATGTCCTTAGAACAAATATAATCAATATTCAGACCCAAAGAAAAAACAAGGTCCAGTGTATGGCCTTTGTTATGTGTGGGGCCAGATACATGTTGGATAAAATGAAAAGAGTCCATGATGCTGGTAAAACCCCTAGCAAAGAGGTCGGACTGATCATCAACATGTATATTAAAATCTCCCACAAGAAGCAATTTAGACAACCTCATAGTAGAGGACAGAAAATCACTAAACTCAGCTAAAAACGAGCTGTTTGGGCCAGGAGGGCGATAAACCAACGCACAGTAAAAAGGATCCTTCTTTCCGATTTTGATGAGCTGCAGTTCAAAAGACAGAAAGTGTCCAACTTTCACTGAACGGCAGTTAAAACGGCTCCGAAATGCCACCGCGAGGCCTCCTCCACGACCAGATCCTCGAGGCTGGCTAATGACAGAGAAGCCATTTGGGCACATTTCAATAGTAGACGAATAATCCGAACCCCGTTGCCAGGTCTCAGTCAAGAACAGGAAGTCCAGATTTTTAGAAACAATAAAATCGTTAAGCACAAACGATTTATTCGTCAAAGATCGGGCATTAAAGAGCGCCATAGACAGCGGGGTGAAAACATTGTTGTTGGAAGAAGCTCGAGTTTCTCGAATTAAAGGGCGTAAATTCTCGGGATCAGAGCCTTCACGTTCATATATTCCACTCACCGAGGGGATGAAAGGCCAGTCGGCAGGAGAGTCTGGATGAACCCTTCTGAGACAACACGGCCTCGGAGAGCCGGGCCCCCTATATCCAAGTAGGGCCTTGGGAGACAGATTTCTCTCCATATAGCTGTCATGTGCGTAGGCAACAGAAAACGCCCGACATCGCTTTCCAATCAGCCCCCGCCGCCAGAGGAGCCTAAACTTCACCTGGATGCCCGATCTCTTTCCTCTTCTTCTCCGTAGTCTACGGGGAACGCTGAAAGCGCTGGCCGAAGATCCAGTCACAGGCAGAGGGTGGAAGGTACCAAAGGAGTGCGGGGGAAAGTGTGGAGAATGGAAAGTCCCACAAAAGGAAGAAGAAAAAACATCTTTGGCCGTCATTGACGAACGGATGGATAACAGCGTCAGACGATCGTAGACCAAGGCAGCCAGTACATCATTAAAACAGTTAAAAAACAGCAGA
>NW_024585171.1:0-4567 GCF_018398535.1 Haplochromis burtoni
ACGTCACGTCTACGTCAAATGAAACCTAGCTATTGTTCCGTCTGTCCTGCTCACATCTCCAATGGTTGTACACGTTGTCATTAACGTGGCTTCACTCCACATCAGCCACGCCGCTTTGCCAGCTAAAACACCGGTGTCAGCATATAAGAACGCTGTCATAGCCTGTCAACGACGTTGATTAGCTGCGTATTTGCGAATGTGAATCGCATTATTGGCTGGACTATGGGATAAAATGGCATCGTTCTAATCCCATATGGGAGCAGCCAGTCACTCACTGACTAACACTGCAAAACATAATTGTCAAAGTATTAATTTTAATTTCAATTCAGGTTAGATTTTTTGTGTGCAGAGACCGTGCCAGCAGTGCGCAATTGCGCACGTGCTCAGCTTAGAGGGAACATTGATTATGATAAAGACTTATAATTTGCACCATTGTTTTTTCTAAATTCTATGTGAAAAGTGAGCGCGAGAGCCCTTGGTGCGCCTGCTCGCTGCTGAGCTGAAGTCAAAGTAAACTTTATTGTCATCTCTGCTACATACAGTCCAGTATATAGAGAGACGAGATGACGAGGCTCCAGTTACAGCAGTGCAAGTAAACAAACAATATATATATAAGAAGAGTAAGAAAATAAATATACACTTCAGGTGCGGGGGTAAAGGGATCAATAACAATTTAAAATTTATAATTTACAGTTTGATGATTTAAAGTCTCACACAACCCGTCCAAAGGGGAGGAGGGCCAGCTTCTTCCAAATAGAGCGCATTTCATTCATAATGATGTAAATCCAAGCCCATTGTGTATTCATGATTTGAATCCTGGGTTGCGCAAAATCCCAGAAATAAACCCTAGACAAAGCGAAGCTGTGAACTAAGGTGCAGGTCTATTAGATTATGTTGTGGTGATCCTCGAGTCGGGGGATGGGTGTTCATACTGGAGTGCAACATTAAAACCAATGGAAGATGGACAAGAAAAGTTCAAAGCCATCAGGTGCTCAGTTTAGAAAAAATGAGAAACAAGCAAAAGATACAGGTAAGCAGATGTGTCATTGGATAATGGCAGGTCATGTATATATATTTTTTTAACATATATTTCTAGTTAGAGAAATTTAAGAGGCTTATCCCTCAAAACTGTAAATACAAAAAAGCTGCACAAAATAGTTTCCCACCACAGGAAATTTATTTTAAGTGTCTTCATAGTTTATTTTTGAAATACACCAATTTTTATATACTGCAGAAAAAACTAAACGAAAATATTATAATGCAAATTTGCAAAAAAACGGCATATACATCAAAATAAACTATTTCCAGCAGTGCAATATGAGTCCTAAGCATCCCAGAAATGACACAGAAAGTCATAAAGTCAAACATAACTTTTAAAAACACAAGTATAGGCTTATAAGGCCCTAATGGTAAAAAACTACATTTCCGCAAAATAACATCACTTCCGGTTTCGGGCAGGTCATGGCGGACATGCGGTAGTTCGTGCTGATGGACGTAGGAAGTGTTACAAACAGCTGATTGGACTGGCAAAGCGTGTTTCTGGAATATTGTGTTTTTGTTGCTGCAAGTGCTTTTTATGCAGTTTTTGCAAAGCTATATGTGGAAGGAAACTAGGACAAGCTGATGGCATAAGATGTAAGTACAACTCCTCCGGTTTCATATACAAAAAAAATTATTGCGCTATCTTACGTGGTTGCAGTGCTACCGGGATTTTTTAAAAGTTACAGAAAACGGAGCGTGCCCCCTCCGACCGGCTTTAAAGGGTTAATTAGTCTTTGTTAATTGTTGATTTGTCCTGTTCTCATTGTATGACGAATTATGATGGCCGTTTGATAGCTGTTTGCATACTATGCATACTCTCTCTCTCTCTCCATATGTGTGTGTGTGTGTTTCTCTGGTGAAATTCAGTCTGGTTCCATAACAGTTTTATGTTAATGTACAATCCTTAATATGTTTTTTGTGTGTGTGTGTGTGTGTGTGTGCGTGGCGGTTCACCCAGGGCGCCAAACAGGCTAAGACTGCCACTGGATATGCTTCACCATATTTTCTAGTCTTTGGCTTAGAATGAAGTTGGTTTGGAAACATATTCAGCTATGCTTCACCTCCTGCTATGTGTTTCTGTTGGCGCCCCGTGCTAGCAGTGTCCGAGTGTTTTGTCCCCCCCCTTTTCATTCCGCGCCCCCTGTGCAATAGCAAGCGATGCTTATGATTGTGCCAGCAGCCAGAGCATATTTTGAACAACACCATGGGAATTTCGGATTTTACACAGATGGTTGGATGTTACACTCTGGAAATGGAAGGAAGGTGAGTGTTATTAATTGATCGACATGGTGCAGTTTTCCACCGATAGGAAAGAGGTGGCTTTTCTTCCCCCCCTTTCTTTAATGTTTTCGTACTGTCCTTAGAAAACACACACACAAATATGTGACGACAGTATTTAGAAAAAAAGCGTGGCTTATATATATTATCATAACTCTGGATTTACTGGCCTGTATTTAAAATTTAAAAACTTTGAAGTCCGAATTTTCAATGTGGGGTGAAATAGAGACTCAGCGTGGCTGCAGCTTGTTGCTCTGTCAGCTTAAAATAGTCATGTGATTTGGAGGTGCAGCGTGTCCATGGACCACGGAGGGTTAATAACACTCACCTTCCTTCCATTTCCAGAGTGTAACATCCAACCATCTGTGTAAAATCCGAAATTCCCATGGTGTTGTTCAAAATGTGCTCTGGCACAATCATAAGCATCGCTTGCTACTGAAAACAAGAAAAAAGCCGGTCCTGCTGTGGGCTGAACCATTTGTTAATAGTGCAGGGGGGGAACACTATCCAATATATTCAGCTTTAGCATTTATATTCACTGTTGACTGTAACTATGCTCAAACTGTTAATGCTATCTTATTTTAATAAACAACACTGTCATATGCAAAACTGGGGTGGCAAGGGATCATTTTAGGGTGGCACTTGTCTCCCCATGCCAACCTTCTAGATCCACCCCTGGTCCCAGCTTCTCCTGGGAAAACTCACCATGTAACTTCAACTGCTCTGTTGGGAGCGGGGCTCGATGGTGAACCTTAGGCTGCTCTGGTGGGGGGTTTATAGGGGACAAAAAGGGATTGGACCGGGGAGTAGATCCAAGTCCAGCATTGACCCACTCCATCATCTCCTCAGTGAAATTCAGGTGCAGGGAGGAGGGAGAAAAGGAGTGGGAGGAGGGTGATGACCTGTCAGGGGTTTGGGGGGCTGGGGAAGGTCGTGGTCTCTGGTCCTGGTCGTTGGTATTGTTGAGAGAGTTGGAGACAAATAAGGACCCCTCTTCTTGCCTCTGAAGGCTTTCCTTTTTAAGGCTCTTTCCAGGTGGGGGCAGATGAAGCTCCTCCTCAAGCTTTGTTTGTTCCTCCCTATGAGATAGCTCCTCATTTATCTCAGCCTTGGCACCAAGCACAGATGGATGACATATGGAGTAAAACAAGTTGGAACAGCTGCATGCCTGACTTGTTAAAATTAAATCCATTTTGTTTAAACAAATGCCTTCGTTCCCAAAAAAAATATTAAAATTGTTGATAAAATGCACTGAGTGGTCAGCACATGCTGATATAAGCAATTTATTTAGTGCAAACAACTTGCTGAATCTCTCCTCTCCTGACGGGCGGTACAGGTCCACTGATGAATACAGCTTCATTCAGAGAATTGACTGCATTTAATAATCCAGTAAAGTCCCATTTCAGAACCTCTGACTGTTGTTTGGACACATCATTTGACCCTGTATGCAGAACAATGTTTGTCACAGTTGGATATTCATCTGCAATTTGCAGGTACTCAGAATGTGTGATATAACAGGTATAACAGAAACAATATGGGGCCCAGTACAGAACCTGGTGGCACACCATAGCTGAGAGAAGAGGACAAGGACCTATGACTAGAAACGGCCACAGACAAGTATCGTTGATGTAGAATGCAAAGCAGACCCAGATACACAGAACCAGCATTTCAGCCTATGGAGCAAACTATGGTGGTTGACAGTATCAAAAGGTCAGCTCCAACATCAGCAGAACCAAACACTCTCCTGCATCACTGCCGCTGGAGAACAAAGAGCAATTTCAGTAAAATGAGTCGAGTACACTGTCATTATCCAAGACAGATCTTAGCTGCATAGCCACAACCTTTTCTAATATCTCAATAACTACTGATCATTTTGGTCTCTAATTGCTAAGAAAGGTCAAGTTTGGGTTTGTTTTAAAATGGGTGGATGACAGCTTTGTTAAAGTAAGCAGGGATTTGAGCAGAGAGCAGTGAGGTGTTGAGTATGCTAAGCACAGAGGGACAAATACACTGAACAAGGAGTAACAAAATTGCTAATGGTGTCTGTCAGGGACCAAGCAGTAAAGCATAAAGGACACAGGTGGTTTTAATTAAAAAAAAAGGGGGTTTTATTGACCCAAAAATATGAAAATATATTTAACAAGGCCAAAACTTAAACAGGCAGACCAATAAAAAGAGGTCAACTCAATAAACTAAACTCAAGATAATAATTAACAAAACCTCAAACAAACATATGATAAACTGACCT
>NW_024585171.1:6156-9831 GCF_018398535.1 Haplochromis burtoni
CAAGTCTCTCTGTGCCTGGGTCCTCGTCACAAAACATGACATCACTGTTTTGTACATTTTAACACAATTTAATCCCCACATTTGTGAAAGAAAAGCAAAACACTTTTTTGTCTATAACAAAACCATCAAATCTGATCAAGGTTATTTAAATGCTGCAAAAGAAGAATGGATTGGAATAAAAAAAAATACATATCACAACCTTAATTACTGGGGGAGAATAATGAATGATGCTCATAGTGAGTAAAAAGTAAACTGAGTGTATTTTTTCACTTTTAATGTGTATTTATAATATAATACAGATACATAAAAACACTCCCAAAACAGAATAAATTATTACAAATAATTATTACAAAATATTAAAATAAAAATGGAGGCAACTTTGCCTGTGGTAGAATGTATACAATGTATGAAAAAATCTTTACTGGAGATACTAATTTTGTGTTGTAAGATTTGAGTTTGATGCCTTCATAGTGGTACTTGGGAGAGCTTGACATTTTCTCAGGTGGTACACACTGTAAAAAGTTTGAGAAACACTGATAAGGTAAGTGTATGTGTGCTTTTGGAAAACATTTAAAGCTGCAGTACAGAATCTTTGAAACAAGTTAGCTTAAAACATTTTTAGAATATAAACAGAGCACTCTGCTTCTCTTTACAGTTCCTCACTCCACCAGGGCTGTTTGGCACTTTCTGATAGTGTGCAAATGTGATGCACGTACTGCGGCAGTCATACAGACAACTGGACGGTCCAAAAGTTGGCCTACCTATTACTGGTTGAGGTTTTAGTAGAGTTGTGGCTGAACCACATAAAAATATATCATTAATTTTAATCTCCCCAATCCATTATAATATTAGGTTGGAACTCCTACCTAACTATATAAAGAGTAACTGAAGCACCCCCAAAAATGGGCTAAAACCGCCACTGGAATCGATCCTCCTTCAGCTTCCTCTCATTTATATGATGTGTCTCGCTGTTTTCAGAGAGAAACACTGAACCTGAGCTCACACTGGCTCATTTTGGTTAGCAGGCCTGCAGTGCTCTTCTTCACACTCCGTCCTCCAGTGGACAGTCTTTCCTCCTCCCTCATTAGGTTTTCCTCCATCATCACTGAGTTTTTAAAATGGACTAACGATGAGGTGGAGTTTTTGCTGTAACACAAAAGTCTGGTAGTGAGTCAGCCCCACAGCTATCTGGAGCATGTACAAACTGATAATAATCTTTAATAGGGCTGTCAAAATTGAGCGCAAACAAAACAACCGCTGTATAATGCCCTCCACTATCTTAGTTTCATTGGTCACATGACTGCATCACATGACTAAAATCTGTCATCATTTTCGAAAAGGCTCTGGTTTTGCTGTCCACACTGCCATGCAAAAATGGCGTTTTCAAATGTATCTGCTTTGGAGAGGGTTTTTCAAAACACTGCATTTTCCTTGAACAAAAACGCCATCTGAGTGTGGACAGAACGCCAAAACAGAGAGAAAAAGATGCGTTTTCAAACAAAAATGTATCAGTGTGGACATGGCCTGAAGTAACCATGAATCCCAAGTACTGCAATCCAGCAAAGGACTTCTAGGATAGTCCAGTGTCTCCTCTGCTAAACAGAGCTATAAAGGAAGAAGCACTGAAGCTCCTTTCCTCAGTGTTTGGAACAGCTGATTATGCGTGAGGAACCTGCCTGAGAAACATTGACTTCTGAATGCACCCAGAGACGTGCCGACCTATACCAGAAACTCGATTGTCCTGGATGTATGCATTTTTCCTGTCCTTTTCACAATAAAAGCCCAAAACACATTGTATGACTGCACCTGTGCAGGAGGACAGGAAACAGGTAACAGGAGTATGATGAAACATTTTATGGCAGATCATCTGATTAAAATTTCATCTTTCTTAATATAAATATGCTTCTGTTTTTGTTTAGAAATTCTGATGAGACTAACAAACAATAACATTTTTCCTATCAAATAAATTTTGTTAAATGATTTCTTAAACTAATTTTAATTAGTGAATTCTGAGGAACGTGATGTGAATTTGATGTAATATTTATTGTTTGAAGCTTTAATAAAAATCAAAACATGAGAGGGAGCACTCTTCAAAAGAAGGAATTGACTGTAACTGTAAGATGTAAGCAGTCCTCTTCCTCTGACATATGGATAGCAGGAAACAGGAACTTAATCCTTTCAAACTACGGTAAGCATCTTTTCACACACGTGCAGAACAAACAGTGTTTCTGGTGCACACAGTAGGTGGCAGCAGAGAGCAGGGTGTATGTTTATTATCCAGCAGGCCTTGCAGCATATGACTGGAATTCGTCGTATATCTGGAAGGAAGCACCGGTGAGAGGTCCACATGAGGAGACAGGAAGCAGCTGCAGGGAGAGCCACAGTTACTCTGAGAACTCTAATGTACCCGAATACATCCAAAGGTTACTCCGGGGGTAGGCAACTCCAAGCCTCGAGCACCAGTGTCATGCAGGTTTAAGATGTGTCCTTGATCCAACACAGCTGATTTAAATGGATAAATTACTTCCTCAACATGTCTTGAAATTCTCCAGAGGCCTGGTAATTAACTAATCATTCAGGTTCATTCAGGATTCAGGTGTGTTGACCCAGCTTGATATCTAAAACCTGCAGGAATCTGGCATTTGAGGCCATGAGTTCCTGCACCCATGGGTTACTCCAAAATCAGAGGTAGCAACTCCAACAAATAGCTCCTTCTCCTCGCTCAGAGGTTTCAGTTTCTCTGGAAGACACAAACATTAATCAGCTGATCAACTCAAACCTGCAATCAGTGAACACCTCATGAGCATCGCATGGTCAGTGAACTCACCCTCCACTTCCAACTGCTCCTGATTGTAGTTTTCAGCTTGCAGCTCCTCGAAGCTCAGCTCCTCCCCCCCACCTCCTCGCTGCAGCAGCTCTTTGGAGTATGTCACCTTCTCCACCATCATTCACCTGCAGCTGGAGGACACAAACCAATCGATAATCAATAACAACTATGATGAATAACCTCTAATAACCTCTTTTTATTACTTAAGTTACTGTCTTGTGTTGTGATGTGTCATCTCGTGTCTTATGTAGGCTGTGTCCCATTTCAGGGTCTGCACGCTTGGAGTACGCATATCAAGTGCGATTACGTCACCGCTACGCGACGACGGCTGTCCCAATTCGAAGTGTACTTCAAATGCATACTCCAAATGCGCTGTCGATTTCCCCAAATATCAAGCATGGTCCGGTGCACGCTTCGTGGTCCCATATATCCCACAATTCATAGCGTGGCGGTGGGTGTGGATAATTTTGCCGCAAAATACAACAGACGGCAAAAGGGAGCGGCCGAAGAGTGAACTGTCAAAAGTAAGTACTGAATATTATGTCACTTATTTATGTGCGAATGTTTAATAACGAAGAACATTAAAACATTACTGTTGGCCACATGTCTGCAAAGTTATGTGACATTAGCGATGTTTGTACTTTCAGCGTTAACTTGGTTTTAAAGTCTCTACTTCAAAAAATATATATAGTTGACCTTAATCTTACAGAGAATGTGATGATTTTATGGATAATTAAAGTCAGTCACATATCCACAAACACAACAAGCTGAAAGTCAGTGATGCTGCTCGGTTTGCGGTCCTGGATATCACCGCACAAGCAGGATCCACTGCACTGTTAATGTTAGCT
>NW_024585172.1:0-8147 GCF_018398535.1 Haplochromis burtoni
TTTACGCCAGTGTCCTGTTATATTTTAGATAGCAAGGAGCAGACGGCCGAGTTTATTAAACTCCACCGAGACAGCGGTGACGCTAATCAGAAGGCTAGACCGTCCAATTTCCCCAGCCGTTTACTTCCGGCCTACCCGACCTTCTGAGGACCCGGCCCACGTAGACCACGAAGGCCGGGTCCTCAGGAGGATGCAGACCATGAATTTGGACACGACCTTAGTGTCTCTGCTGGAACTGCACAAAACTCCTTTATTCACCATCCCAACACTCAGAGGATGTTAGAGACACAGGAGCACCTTCACTTTTCTCCCAGCACAGGTGAATACTCTACCATCATCCTCCACAAACAGTCCATTGTACAGGCCCTCATCCTACTCTGTGTGACATCAGCACATGTAGCAACAGCTTAGCAACCACACTTCCTGATCTAAAACAGGCAGAGATACAGAGACAGCTTTGCTCTCAGCTCTGTGAGCAAAGCAGGTTTAGATCTGACTCTGACTTTCTGTCCAACATGTTTAGACACAAAATAAAAGTTCAGGTTTCACTCTACAATAAACACAATGCATCACATATTGAAAGCCTGGCTATTTCTACAGCCATCTGTTGCTTTGTAGGATTACAGTTTAACAGGTACTGAGGGTCCGCTCTCAGCATGGTTTAGAGTTTAACATTAATTATAAAGTAAAAAGTATTTTGAGTACCAGAAGTAGGGATGACCAGGATTTGTTTTTTCCTGACTTCTGTGTAGGGGCGGGTTTTGATTGTCAATTTATCAATTAAAATCGATTCTGGCTTGGATAACGTGATATCGATTGATTAAAATCCTGAATAAATTTTTTAATATAAATTTATTTTTCCCAAAATGCCAGAATCTCAGGTGAAACCTCACAAAATTTTGACAACCACCAAATAGCTAAAACAGTGAATGAGAGCAGGTACACGGATTCTGCACAAAGACGTAAACACAAAGCATTTACGGATCACGGATCAGAATCAGTGAGATGTGGCCTTTCTCACCTGACAGCACGGCTCGCTGATTCTGATGTTTCGGCGGGTCCGTGCTTTGTATTTACGCCCTTTTTGCGCTGATTCTAAAGCTGTTAGTTTTATCTCTCTCCAAACAATATTGACTGAACCAGTCAATATCGTCATGAATTCCCTCTGACTTTTGCTGTTTCGCTTCTACCACGATAAAATCACACTTCATGCACAGCTCTCTCTCTCTCTCTCTCTCTGTACTTCAAGAACAGTTTCCCGTCTAAAAATCTGTTTTCTGCATTATTCGATTGCTTGTTACGCACAAGTCTACCGTTGTTACAGCCTGTCGGCCGCTGTTTTTTCCTTTTACTTACATCCGAAAAGAAAACCTCATTTCTGTTGTTCAATACTGAACAAATTTAAACTTTTTAAAATTATGCAAAATGCTTAACTGTGTCTGTAATAAAACCTCTATAACTTCAGAGGTAATGTTCATATGTTGATTAATGGTTTTCTTTCGTTTTTGATGTACTGCAGAATAGTTTTATAAATTCCAGGCCAGGAAAATCACCTTCATGTTTTTCTGTGTTTTATCCTCAGCTACTTTGACACAAAGGCATCTGCTGTGATGCTCACACCTTTGATAAAGTCGTGCGAGTGTCAGTTTCCTTTTTATAGATACAAAAATATGTAAATGTACTGATCTGAATTATAATATTTCTGAATGTCTGAGGCAAAATTTCCCATATTCAAATCAAATTGAATTGAATCGAATTATGCATCGAATCGATTTGGGACCTTGTGAATCGGACTAGAATCGATTCTAGAAATCAGTGACGATACCCAGCCCTACGTCTGTGTCTGGTACGGTTCTTTAAATCTGTACTGTGATTAAATACTAAAGACATTATATATCTGATTATATGGACATTTATAGACAATGACACTTTAATGTATGCACAAGTTAATATGCTAAGCAGTAAATGTGGTATGTGCACTGGCCCAGTGAAGATTGGACTATTTAAAGCTTATTGCACTCCAGTGTACACCACCCATTGGTGGAGGAGCTACAGACTGTAGTATTCAATGATGGGATTAGGCTGCAGCTCAAGATGCCAACATGGAGCATTGAAAACCAAATGTTTGATAGTGTTGGTGTACTTGTCATGGTATATGGTACAATCTCATGTAAAGCTGTATGTGCAGGTTAAATAATTGTACCTCTGACCTGCATTAAGCTCAGTCAGGTTTAAGTCGAAGTTGTGGAATTTTGGGGTGTTTTAACTTTAATGTAAATTTGTAACACTGGATTGTAAGTTCTTCTTTTGCTTATTGTGTTTAACAGGAATGTGGTCATTAAAAGCATCACAGTCGATGCTGCTGTTTCCTGTGTCTGTACCGAGTTTGAACTCTTCCTTAGTCACATGATGTTCTTCTGTCTCTGCATCTGTTTCTCTGACTGCAGCTGTGTGTGAACTGGAACTTCCAACTCTGCTGATCGTCTTTGAATCCTGGATCAGGAAGTTTAATATTTGGTCTTTAAGTTTCTATATTTGACTCAGTCTCACTTGGAGCTTCATAAGTGCAGCTCCTGTTCAGACAGGTGTTCAAGGGGACAGAGGAGTCACAATGAGGTATTAATGACCTTCCTGTTCCACATG
The DNA here is from genome assembly GCF_018398535.1 of Haplochromis burtoni. NCBI lineage: Eukaryota > Metazoa > Chordata > Actinopteri > Cichliformes > Cichlidae > Haplochromis > Haplochromis burtoni. The sequence continues at coordinate 2,644 of NW_024585172.1, forward strand.
TGTAAATGTGCACACTGCTGTTTGTGCCACGTGATGCTGCAGGATCTGTTAACATGATGGTAACATCTGTTGTTAAACGCCTCTCTGGGTGTTTCCTTCCTGTTCAAAGTTTACTTTCACTTCCTGAACTTTGTGTCTCTGACTGACGCTGCTTGTCTCAGTGTGAAGCTCCGTGTTGAGGTAACGTTAGCAGTGTGTAATGTTTTCCTGTCTAACATCAGCTGTGTGCAGCTTAGTTCCAGCGCAAATCTGCCGCTCCCTAACACTAACGGACTCACGGCTGGACCAACGAGGCCGAGTGTGTCCTCCATTATCTGTTAGTCTGTGATCAGAGTCTAAATGAGAGCAGCAGCAGAGTTAGTTGATGGACAGCAGCTGAACTCAAAGTTGTTGTTACTTCCTGATGACAGAAGGAAGTTTTTCCTGCCTCCCTTAGTCTGTGGAGGAGGTGGAGAGGAGCTGCTGCTCCACTGCTCTCCCCTCACTGGAGAGACTCTTTATACTCACAGACTCACAGAGAGGTCACAGTTGATTTGATAGATTATTATTTATCACAGGTGGAGTTAAGACACAGATTAAGCACGTTAACGTCTGATTTTATAAAAACTGCGTCACAAAGAGTTGACTCCGCCCCAACTGGAAGTGATGTTTCCACTCACAAAATGGGTGGAGACTGATGACACTGATGACACAGAGTTTCTGTCTGTAACACTGGATTACACCAAAGTTATTATAGAAAACTTTGATCACTGATTATGTTTCAATAGAAACACACATGTTCGCATGTTGACTGGATTAAAACTCTATTTCTTGTTCTTAATATTTAGAAAATACGATTAGTGTTACTTTCTCCTCGTGGTCTTGCCACATATTTTCTTCTTCTTTATAAACACTAGAATACATCCACAGTTTCTGGTCTGAATTATAAATATTAAAATACTCGGAACAAACTGTGTTGAACCTTCTGGATGTGCTGCGTGAAAAAGCTGGACAGTGTGAACAAAATTCACATTTTATAATATTATGATTTAATATTATTTCTACACTTTTTCAAATAATTAAAAACTGCTTCTGTGTCTCAACTGAATAAGTATTAGATCGTTAGAAATACTTCATAATAGTATTAATGAATTTGCTGCTGGTCTGTTATGCTCCGAGTTGTACTTTAAAAACGGTCGGGCTGTTTATGGTAACTTGTAGAGCTGAAAGTTCCTCCCTGTGCTGCATTCAGGAGCATCAGGAAATCAGGAAATAATCTTAGTAGCTTCTGTTCTGAGTTTAGAAGCAATTTGGATCATTTTACTGATACGAATACCACATTAAGACGAAGATTCAATAGATTGAAATCAGCTCTTTGAAATTCACGTGAATTTTCAGACTGAATTAAATTTTTTCAGAGAACTTTATTGATAACTGTCAATTTGCAGACTGATAAAAAGTGGTTTTATAATTTAAAAGGAAACGTAAGAACTGTATTATGTTAAATCTGCAAACATAATCTTAAACAGTCAGAAACTGATCTGAAAATCTGCCTCCTCCCTCCCACCTGTGCTGCTTCAGGTAGAGTCCCGCCTCCTTCCAGGAAGCAGCTCACCTGTGTATCCGTGTTGAGGATTTCAGTTGATGTGCACATGAATGATTTGTGTTTCCTCTGCAGGTGAAGGTAGAAAGTGTGTGTGAGCTGATGTAAATTGAGCAGCATGGATCAGTGTGAGGACAGAGAGGAGGGAGTCCCTCCATCTAAAACCACTCTGTGTGGTGAACATGAGAGCCAGACCAAAGCTCAGAGGTGAGATGACCATCTCTAACTGTCCATGACTCTTCTCCATGTCACAGCTCAGCACTCACATCACTGCTCCATCATTATTCACAGGAACCCACGAGGAACTAAACGCAAACATGAAGGTGGACCCAGCTGTGTGTCCTTAAAGAGTGACTGTTCTAAAGAAGAACCCACTGATTTTAAAGTTCAGCAGGCATCTCCTTCAGAGAGGTGAGCTGTTAGTAACAAGAACTCTTGATGATGTTTCCTGGTTTCTAAACTGCATCTCAAAGGAAGTCACTGTGAGGAATTCCTTTATTCTATAAAACTTGTCCATCATGTACATTTAAACTCCTGCTTCTCACAGTAGGATCATCAACAGTCTACGGTGTACATAACTATCTTTACCTCTGAGTGGCACTCTGTTCTTACACTAGTTTGGAGTTTCCTTCTGCTCATGCTCAGCCTGCAAACCTGTTTCTCTTTGGGATGATGAGGGTATCCTGAGTCTTCATCAGTTTCTTTTGGCTACAAATTAAAAACACATTTTTTTTCTTTAACAGGCTCCATGGGAGACCTGCTGGACCTGAACCCAGCTGTGTGTCCTTACAGAGTGACGCGTCCATTGGTCGCATCATTAAGTTTAAAGGCCAGCCTCTGTCTGCAGCAGAGAGGTGAGCTGTTAGTAATATGAACTCTTTGATTTAACTGCTTTATGTTGTTGGATATAAACTGCAGGGCAAACATGCATTTAATACATGTCACAGCTCAGCACACACAACACTACTCCATCATTATTCACAGGAGGAAACAAGGAACTAAACGCAGTCATGAACCTGGACCTGAACCCAGCTGTTTGTCCTTACATAGTGACGCATCCATTGGTCGTATCATTAACTTTAAAGTCCAGCCTTATAATCTTCTAAACAGTACATTTGCATAATGACTTAAACCAGCCCACTGAAGGAGCAATGGGCAGGGAGGTCAGTTCCTTAATCTTAATTATGCAAATTCTTATGACCATTGATCAACAACCACTGATCAAAGACCACTGATCAATGGCCATGAGTACCATTCACAGAGAATTGGGGAATGGCTGCAATCACAGCATTGTAAGATGGTGACAGATGTACCCTTAGGCCCCTCCTCAATTCAGAGATGGTCTTTCCCTTCTCATAAATGGCCTCCTTGACTCCGCGCTCAAACCAGCGTTCCTCCCTGTCCAGGATGTTACATCCTCATCATTGAAAGAGTGTCCACTGGCCTGTAGGTGTAAATAGACTGCAGAGTCCTGGCCTGACGAGGTAGCTCTTCTGTGTTGTGCCATCCGCTTCGCCAGAGGTTGTTTGGTTTCCGCGATGTATAAATCCTGGCAATCCTCCTGGCACTTAACAGCGTACACTATGTTACTCTGTTTGTGTCAGGGGACCCGATCCTTGGGGTGGACCAGTTTTTGGCGCAGCGTATTTTGGGGTTTAAAAGCTACAGAGACCCAGTGTTTAGAAAAAAATGCGATGGTGTTTGCTCTGTGTTGTAGCGTCCTGATGACACCCAGTTTGTGCTCCAGTGGATGATGAGAGTCAAACCTTAAATACTGATCCGTATGTGTAGGTTTACAGTAAACGTCAGCTTTTAGATGTCCCCCATTCCTGATAGAAATCTCACAGTCTAAGAAGGCTAACCTGCCACTTTTCATATCCTCCCTGGTGAATTTGAATTTAAGTTTAATCTTTTTTTCTTTTCTAAAGAAAGTTCAACTTTTTCAGCTCTTGTCAGCTAATTTTCAGCTCCTTCAGTTGATGCTCCTTATTTTGGTGCTTATAACTGTTATACTTTTTGAAATATTAAGATTTTATGGCATTGTTTTCAGTCCATTTTGATGACCGAGACCAAACTAATAGTGTCTTCGCTGATTTGGCTCTCCGGGCTGAGCTGTGTTTTAACTCAGTGAGATGAGCAGGCGTTCTCAGAACAGGAGGCCCCGGTTCAAATCCGCCTTATGGCAACATTTTTTTCAGTGAACACTTTAACTTTTTAAACTATTTTCAACACAAATTTCAGTTTCTTCACCTCTTCACAGCAGAATTTTCAGTTTTTCACCTCTTTTCAGCACCAATTGCAGATGATTCAGCTGTTTTCACCACAAACTCCAGCTTCTTCAGTTTTTTTTTTCCAGCAGATTGTTCTCCTTCAGCTGTTTTCCGATTCCACTGCAAGGCATTTACACAGCATTTTCGCAGGAAATGCAACTTTTTATAGTTTTGTGGATGCTGTAAAGCATCCACGTAATGAAACGGATCTTCAGACCAAAGTTCGTGGGTTCGATTCCACCTTCTTCAACTTTTTTGTTCACTACAAATTGATACACTATCACAGACCTGTAATTCATATTGATAATTTATTACAATTCTGCAAAGTTTTATGATTTTAGCAGCTTTTCTAATATGGACCTCAGATTCTTGTTAACAGTCCATGGCAGAAATACAAGTACACAGCCTGATGAAGCAGACAGAAGCAGTACCTCTAATTGGTTCAGCATTTTCACCTCTTATCAGCACAAATCTCAGCCTCTTCTTCTGTTTTCATTAGAATTTTAAGCTTTTCCACCTTTTTTCAGTTACGTGAGAACCAGTTTGGCTCAATGAGTAGCTGAAAAATATCAGCCTCTTCTGCTGTTTTAGCAGGATTTAAGAGTTCAGCTTTCTCACTTGTTTTAAGCACAAATTTCAGTTTCTTTACCTCATTTCACAACAAAGTTCTTCCTCTTCACCTCTTTTCTGCTAATTTAAGCTTCTGCTCCACAGTGCACATTTTTCCTCTTATCATATCTTTGTTTGTGACCAGAACTCATTTGGCTCAGAGGGCTGAGCAGCTGCCGTGAGACCCGGTGGTAGAGGTTCAAATCATACCTGTGACAGTTGCCGCACATGTTCCCTGCTTGTAGGCGCTCTGCTTTCTGGACACTCTTCAATCTAAGCTTATACATATAGCCATCTTCAGAAAGCACTTCTGCTTCTACACCTCTTTCCAGCAGATAATTCTGCTTTTTCAGTTGTTTTCAGCAGATTCCAATACGAGGCATTCACACTGCATTTTCGCAGGAAATGCAAATTTTTCTAGTTGTGTGGATGCCCTCATAGGCATCCACACTATTGAGTTCCTGTTTCTCTTTAAACTTTATTCTTCTACTTGCTCCACGTTTTTCGGCACTTAACTACTCCCTCAGTTTTCAGCCGATTTTCTCCGTTCAAACTCTATACTGTTCTGCTCTTTCTGCTAATGGGTGCTATGACTTTTGGTGTTTATTACTATTATACTTTTTAAAATATTACACTTTTTTCCTTTAATTTGTCCCATTGAAATGAATGGGAAACTTCCACAATTCTGCTAAAACCTTCTTGTTTTTGAAACTTAACTACATGCTCATACTTTCACGTAGAAACTCCATTCAAACTTTAAAACATTCTCAAATGATTGGGCTATTCCTGTGTGATTCAGCTTTTTCAGATCTTCTACCGTTTTAATCTTATCCCTCTTTAAGTCTTCAGTTGCAAAATTGTGATTTTTCAGAAAATACATGCGTTGCTAAGGTTGCTATGCAATTAACTCAAAGTGAGCACTGGTCCGTTCTGAATTTTCTCTTCATGTCTGAACAACTTCTTGCTACTAGCTCAATTTCCACTCAAGCCCCACAAATTATAGATCAAAACGTAGTTATTTTTGCTGGCTTTCAGAAAATGTC
>NW_024585172.1:8959-9831 GCF_018398535.1 Haplochromis burtoni
CTCTTTTCTGCAAAGTTTTCAACCTTTTCACCTCTTATCAGCACAATTCTCAGCAGCTTCTGCTCATTTTAGCAGAATTGTCACTCTCTCCACCTCTTCTTTGTGAGAATGAGTTTGGTTCAGTGAGATAAATAGCCGCCCTTAGACCAGGAGGGTCAGGTTCGAATCCTGCTCAGGGCAAAAAAAAATATTCACCACTTTTCAGCAAAAATTTCTCCATCTTTACCCCTTTAAATAGAATTTTTTGCTTTTCACCACTTTTCATCAAAAATTTTCTGCTTCTTCACCTGTTTTCAGCAGAATTTTCAGTTTCTTCACCGCCATAAAACTTTTTGCAACTTTTCAACTTTTTCAGCTTTTTTCAGCAGACATCTTCAGCGTTAAGGCATCCACACAGCATTTTCGCAGGAAATGCAAATTTTTTTTCTAGTTATTTTTCCATTTGCTGCTTTCTTTGCCGCTTAACTACTCTCTCAGTTTTCAGCCGATTTCCACCGTTCAAACTTTAAACTGTTCTGCTCTTTCTGCTAATGCCTGCTATGACTTTTGGTACTTATTACTATTATACTTTTCAAAATATTACACTTTTTTCCTTTAATTTGTCCCATTGCTCACAATTCAATCATTTTTTTCTCACCCATTACCATTTCACCATGAAACACATTTGTTTGTTTGTCCGTCGCTCAGAATTCTTCAGATTTCAAACTCTGGAAATTAGGCACTTTTTTCTCTAGTCATATCTTTTTGATGGATTTCAACAGAGCCCTGAAAATTTCCATGACTTGATTTCGCAGAAAATATATTATTTAGTATAAATACTAAGTTTTCAAATCAAATCAAATCAAATCACTTTTATTGTCACATCACATGTG
>NW_024585173.1:0-5693 GCF_018398535.1 Haplochromis burtoni
CACCACATATTATATAAAAACAGAATAGAGGCCTGTGTGCGCTCAGCAGCCTGCTGCATTGGAGTTTGCCTAGTAACAGATGACTCAAACGGAGTCAGGAAGTATACTTCTAAAATGTCTTTGTCGAGTGAGGTCATGCACTGAGGTCAAGACACATAGTCTGCCTGCACACATACACAGTATCTAGACTTGTTTTGCTCGAAACTGCAAAGTTGTTTACCTGCATACGTGACAGTTTAGTTCCACAGATAAGTGAAGTGCAGTAAATGAAATAACAGGAAGCATCTGGTGGTGGCGGAGGAACAGAGGAAGGAACTGTTCTTTTTTAGAATATGTCCAAGCTTGGAATTACTGGAACTGATGCATGTTTCCTATCTGCTTTGACACATGATGCTCATCATCAACTATGTTATATATATGACTGCTGGTTTATTGTTCTGGGGAGATTGAGGCTGATGTTTTGCAGAGCTCGTCTTTCCCACACACGTGTGTGTAAATAAAATCATTGTTTTGACGCACAATGGACCTCCAGTCGTTTGTCTCTTATCTCAAATCACGAATCAGGACACAAGATAAAAGTTATTTTGTATATGTATTCTTTTGGGTTTTTAGATATTTCACAAATCAGATGTCACAGTCCTGGGTCGTATGACCCAGCGCTTTGTGTTTTCTTGTATTTTGATATTCATTGGTTATAGTTAGTCCTTTTGGCATTAGATCCTAGGTTCCTTAGTTGTAGTTATTGTTAATTGTTTAGTAGGTCTCCTTGGGTCATCATCCCATGTGTTAAAGTTCCCCTTGTTGTTTATTGTGTCTTATCTGTCATGTTTCTGGTCTGCCTGGTTAATGGGGGTTAGGGTTAGCTGCTCGAAAGAACCATATAATTGAAGCCATGGTATAACACTTCTGGTGTTCTGCCACCTTTTGCTTATATTGCCCTCTGGCCATGACTCCAGGGGATCTTCGCCACTGTCATTGGTGCTGTTATTCCATCGGAACAGAGATTTTCCCTAAAACTAATCAACATCACAGGCATAACTGATGAGCACCTTAGTTGCCCGGAATGCTCAGTACAGTGAGGGAGGCCAGAGTCGTTCTATATGGATGAATTTATTCAACCATTTAATTGCCAGTACAAAAACTACCATTGAGAGTAATTTTAAGGCCGCATGTATTTTTTTTAATGCTCATTTATTTGTCACTATGCATGCCATGCAACAAGCATAGCATAAGGGTATGAAAGCATGCTAAGCTAAAGTTGAACACTTGCTCATTTGATTTTTCATTCATCCTGCTCTCCAAGCCAGTGCTTTAAGTTTTATGATATAGGTTCTTTTTGATCAGGCTTTTGGCTGATTTCTTGTAGAATTTTTTATACTACTTTAGTTCTTAAATTTTTTTAGGGTTAAAGTTACTGTCTTTTGATGGTCTCTGAATTCATTACAGTTTGCTGTTTAAATTTGACTTTATTATGTTTTGTTTTTTTGGTTTTTTGGTTTTTTTGCGGCTCTCCAACGGGAGATTGAGAGACCAGCGTCAGAGTGTTAAAGAGCAGCTTGAAATTCTCCTGGGCTGCTCGCATAAAAGAAAAATCAACAAAATCAACATCGTAATGCGGACACCACCACGGCGCCAGCTGCAGGCCCAAGGCTGGAGCCGAACAATCACTCCCTGATAACGACTGTGTGATGACTATTCTTCCCATCCCATGCAAGGCCACCTGGATTGGCTGGAGGACTGTTTACTTAGCCTGATAGGGCGAAGGACACTGTCTCAGCTGAACTATGGACACGCACACACATACACTTACACTGATAAGCACTCACTCATCCCCCCTCCCTTTCCAACGCCTTCGATGCTTGTTGCCCCTGGGAACACGAGGCGGGTCTGGGCCCGCGCTGGAGACGGCGCCGTTGCAGGATGGCTGCTGTGTTGCCTGGGATTACTCCTCATCCCCTACCCAACCCTGTGGCTTGTCATGTCTTCACAATGTTGTGCTGTGGACATTCATGTGCTTTTTTGTGCAGAGGAGTTTTATTGTTTCCTGTTCTCATGCTGTCCTGCCATGGAAGCACAGCATGAGTGGAGGTCTCTTTTTTTCCTCTTGTACCTTCCCGTTGTTGTGTACATTTCAGTGTTTTTCTGTAACGCTACCGATCTCCGATATGTAACCCCATGTGATGTCTGTGTTATGTGTGTAAGGTTGGGGGGGGGTCCCATTTCACTGCAGGGCAACCTGCTTGTGACAAATAAAGCTTTGATTGATTGATTAAAGTTGATAAATATTAGTACAGATTGTACATATGAACCAGGGTCAGGACACTGTTCCAACTTGCTGCTTCTCACATGCAGTAACATAGTGTTTATTGACAGTCCAAATTGGTGAGGAAGTCTTTGATCCAGGAGCAGGTGGCAGGGGAGATCTGAAGGTGGTACAGTTTGGTAGTGAGAATTTTGGTGTTAAATGCTTAGCTGCAGTCCACAAAGATCCTCACATAGCTCTACCTGTTCTCCAGATTTCCCACCGCTCTGTGAAGGGTGATTGTGATGGTATCCCCCGTGGCCAGATACGCTCTGTAAGCAAACGGGTGGGGGTTGAGAGAGGGAGTTCGGCAGTCTCTGATGTTCCTAATCAACCTAACCTAATCACTCGAAACACTTCATGACCACAGGTGTGAGGTCTATAGGTCTTTAGTCGTTGAGGCTGTCTATTCCAGTCTTTTGGGGGATGGGAATGATGGTGTGGGCCTTCAGACAGGTAAGAACAGTGGCATGAGTCAGGGAGAGGTTGAACAGCCCAGTGACAATCCCTGCTAGTTTGCCCACACAGGCTTTTAACCAGAGGCCCTGTGATGCCTTTTTTTCCTGCTTCTATGTCAGGGCTGGTGAAGTATATGTACTTACATGTATTATATTACAAGGGAGTGCCAACTGCTTCCTGGCTAGTCACATGTTTGAAAAACTTATCATGCATAACGCATGAGTCATTTTTGCATGGTTTCATCCAGTGCTAGTCAAAACTACTGTATGTTAGCATGTTTACTGGTTCCTTTGAGGCAAATTCTGTTCTAACCATGCAGAATGGTGTGGCTGTTCCACTGTCTCTGTTGAAAGTGAAATAGCCTCCTGACTACCAGCAATGCAAATTTGTCCTCTGTAGAGCACCTTTCTAAACCTGAATATCTCCCATGCACTGGAGGGAGTCCAACTGCTTCCTGGCTAGTCACATGTTTGAAAAACTTATCATGCATAACACATGAGTCATTTTTGCATGGTTTCATCCAGTGCTAGTCAAAACTACTGTATGTTAGCATGTTTACTGGTTCCTTTGAGGCAAATTCTGTTCTAACCATGCAGAATGGTGTGGCTGTTCCACTGTCTCTGTTGAAAGTGAAATAGCCTCCTGACTACCAGCAATGCAAATTTGTCCTCTGTAGAGCACCTTTCTAAACCTGAATATCTCCCATGCACTGCATACTACAGAATTGCCTCCTTTTGGTATCTACAGAGGACATTTAGGGCTTTCCAATGATACCAAATGTGAAGGGGTGGAGCTTTGGGAACTTTAGTTTTTTCATTAAGGAACATGGCAGCCATCGCTGCAAGCACATTTTATGGGAAGAAGAAAAGTAAGTGCATAAAACTTCTTATTGAGCAATTTTTAGCTATAAATGTTGTTAGCATATTTTAAATAAGTCTCTTAATAACACATTAAAACATAGTATGCTTAATTCTAACTTCATTTTAGTATAGTATTGAAGTGTTTAAAAAATGTCCTCCGTAGTGGACATTTGTAGTCATTTCTTCCATTTTGTTCTGTTTTTTTAAATGACCAGAAAAGGAGTCCTTTTTAGAAGCAGAAAGAAACTTATTGCAGTTTGATGAGGGAAACCCAGATCTTGAGTTGTCTGATGAAGAAGATCATAGGGAATAAGCCCTTGAAGAAGAAAGAAGGAGGAGCATCAGGGATGGTACTCAGACCTGAACTTGCTGTCATTAAGTGGTTGGACAGTTGTCATGGCATCCTATGGCAATCAACCTCAGGACAGACGCACAAGATGGTTTAAGAAAAACAAAAGGTTTGTCCATGTGCCAAGTCCACTGGCAATTGCTGAGTACACTACCAATATAGGTGACGTGGACCATATTGAATGTTGAGTTTCTACAGGATGGTCTCTCACACTCAGAAATTGACAGTATGTGCAGTTTTCTACTTTTTGATCTGGCAATCACCAACTCGTGGCTTCAGTATAGCAGTGACTTGCAGTTTTGGGGGAAGAAACCACTACAGTTCCTTGAGTTCAAACTTCTCCTTGGTGAAGAGTTGAAGCAAATGTTTGCCATCAAAGTTCATTTTTACACGTTCGGCCTTCCAATGTCCTCTGCAGTGGACATGTGATATCTAAAAAATGTAAACTTTTTTTTCCCAAAAAATTATTTCAGTCTTCTAATTACTTTACAAACATTGGGGGATTTAAAATTTTTTTTGATTGGACAACATTTTTTTTCCTGGTAGTCAGGAGGATATATCAATAACTATTATTTACATTATTTTATATAATTATAGTTATAATTTGTTTATCTCTACATTATGACTCCTGTTAGTAAGTGGGATACATTAGGGAGCAAGTGAACATTTTGTCCTCAGCACTGATTTGCTTTTTTTTTTAATTTCTGAATTTTGCAGTTTAGCACTGATTTGTTAAAACCAGGAAAAATGGGCAAGCGTAAGGATTTAAGTGAGTGTGAAAAGGGCCAATGGATATTCTGGACAAGCAAGTCAGCTCCATGGAGCCCCCACCTCACAGCTTACAGCACCTATTACCCACATAGCAAAATTGGTATGGCCTGAATCTGGCCCCCACAATGTGCTTACACATAGCCAACATACCGCAAAGAATGACGGCCCTTTGGTGGCCCATGTGTGGTTTACCTCTGGCAAACCTGATCTGGGCCACCAAAGTGTCGTCATTCTTTTTGGTATTTTGGCCATGTGTAAGTTGTGTGCAGCCACGGGCCAGTTGCAGACACTATGCTGGCCCTGTGCTGGCTCAGAACAGTTTCAGCTCTGGCCCCAGATGTCAGTCTAATGTGTACCTTAACAAAGCCATGTAATAAAAACATAATAGTGCAAAAGAAACATGGCGAAACTCTATTCAGACAGGGAATGGACTGATTCTTACATAGGGCTTTTCTGCTTTCCTGGATTACTTACGGTCCTCTATACAACATGCCATAACACTAGGTTTTTGATAAAGTAAACACTCACAAACCTGTCAAACCTGCATTTGAAACGTTGGCTACCATAGCAGTATAGTATTGCAACGTGGCAGTTAGGTCTTCTAACTAAAATAGATAGGATCATCAGGGGGTCCTTTTGTCCCTCTGTGGGGGGATATTCTCCCACTAGGTTTAAATCTGGGACTCCTCCACCATTTGACTTAGAACTGAAGAAGCTTCTCGGATGAGAGGTGAAACGTCTTCAAGCAACTTAAAGAAGTCCAGACGCTTTTCTTTGCAAGCTCCTTTGACTACGATGACCTGGATGACTGAGAACCTTCACAGACAAATAGTGCCATCATTGTCAGACCTGGCCCACATCTGGTTGACATACACCCTGCCATGACACCAGCTAGGCAGAAGTGCCAGCTTGATGCCGGATTCAGGCCAGACCTGTTTTCTATGAGCCTGGA
>NW_024585173.1:5718-9828 GCF_018398535.1 Haplochromis burtoni
CCATGTAAACCAAACCGAAATTGGGCCAGATGTGGCATGCCATCACACAAACAGTGCCATCTATGCCAGGCCTGGCCCATATCTGGATCACATACCACTTACCATGCCAGAAGTCAGGCAGCAGTGCCGGCTTGACACCAGATCTGGGCCAGATCCGTCTGGGTCGGTACTATCTATCTATTACTAACATCTTTGTGTCAGATACTACAGCACTCTTTCAGGGGTCTAGTGGAGTCCATGCTTCGACAAGTAAGGGCTGTTTTCCCATATCAGTATCACTTAGCAATTTAATTCCTTATTGATTCTCATCGATTCTTATTGGGTTTTCATTGGCTTACCATCACTTAGCAGCATATCAAAGACATTGCTAACATGCAAATTAATTGCATGCTGTGTGTTCAAATGTTTGTACATGTTGGAGGGATTTCCCCCTTTGTTAAAAGGTGAAAAAACAAAACATTGTCCATATCCCTGCTGTAGAATGCACCACTGTTTTCTTCCTTTGGCACACAACTGAAATCTGTTAATTGTACAAGTGCGATAGTAACCGATAAACACAATCCAAAGAACTGAACTACTGAGAACCAGTTCTCTGAAAAAAATCCTCCCTACATGCAGAGAAATAAATTGACTTTTACGGTATCGTACGGTTACAGTGTAACCTTGGTTCTCTTAGTGAGAGACTATCTCTCCACACCGTTACTTATTCCATATGTACGGGGTAACTCTGTAAGACACCCCGCAAGGAGACAATGCACCGCCGAGAGTGAAGGTGCCGGGAGTCAGTGACTACGCACCAATAGAGACATCACCCTGATCAGGGCATCGCAATGCGAAGGCCGAGCTAGGGGGTGGAGGCAGCAGTCTGCAGATGCCAGACTGGCCTGAACCAGTCATGCAGGATGCAGGACCGCAAGTGATCGGCCGCTCAAGGTCAGCCCGGGAACCATGAGGCAGATAGCCAGGAAACGCAGCACACCAAGCCGCCAAGTAACAGCCCGTTGGTCGCATAGGGCTACGACATGCGGGCAATGCCAGACAGAGAGTCGGCACTACAGCTTGAGAACTCTCACTCGCTACAGCGAGGTCCGACTGGCGCCGGCAAAGCGGGCAGCACGCCAGGTGAACACAGTCAGCAACCACAGGTGAAGCTTGGGATGTGACCCGTCCATCCTCAAAGCTGAAGCCACCCTGAGCTCTTGACAGACAGGGGGGGCTAGCAGCCTAGCCTACGTAAGTGGAGGGCTGAGCAAGGCGATGACCCGACGGTCTACCCCCAGCACCGTCACCACGTGCATGTCCGCAGACAGTGGAGCCTCAAGAGTGAACTCACAATGAGACACTCGAGGTCAGACACAAAGTCCCAGCTACTGGGTGTCCCCGTGCTGGCAATGTAAGCACAGGCAAAGCACCAACCGGGAGTCAGCATCGCAGGCTGGGGACCTCTCCCTCACTGGCCAAAATGTCAGACACAGCAAGGTATGGCAAGCTCAACCCGCGGCATGCGGTTGGAGCGACAAAAGGCCAGAAGCACGGGCAGTCGGCTAGGACGAGCCCGCGTATGCGCTCCCCAAGGATCCCCAGCTGGAGCCTTCGGAGCCCAGGGCCCGAACCTGGAATCCCAGGAGCAGAGAGAGGAGAGGAAGCGTAGCTCATCGAGCCGCTGAGAGGAGACCCTACTGGGTGCCTGCAAGAAGCGGGCAACGCCAGACAGGGAGCCAGCGCCGCAGGCTGGAGAACACTCACCCACTGGCTGGGGCATTAGACAGAGCGAGGACCGACTGGCGGGCAAGTTGGCGAATGCGGCAACGCGCCAGGGGAACACAGCCTGCAGCCGCACCAGCCTATATGCCAGACAAAGACTGGCTGAGGAGGCTGGAGAACACACAAGCGCTGGCTGACGTATCAGACACAGCGAGGACCGACTGGCGGGCAAGCCAGCGAATGCGGGCAACACGCCAGAGAACACAGCCGGCAGCTGCAGTGCAGCCGCTGGAGAGGAGGGCCAAGCCAGGGACCCAACCTGCAAGTCACCCCAGGACCAAGTGGCTGCCGAGCGCTGTCCGTAGACAGGGGAGCCACAAGAGTGAACTCGAGGACGGGACACTCGAGTACAGCCAGCACTGCAGGCTGGAACACAACACACTCGCTGGCTGGCTTATCAGACACAGCGAGGCCAGGCTAATGTGTAACGGGTGAACCGCATGCAGAGAGCCTGGCGCTGCAGGCTGGAGAACACTCATTTGTTGGCATAGCATCAGACACAGCAAGGTCCAGCTGGCGCGTAAACCGGCGAAGCGTGGGCAATACGCCAGGGAAACACAGCCTGCAGCTGCAGAAGCAACAGCAGCAACAGCAGCAGCGGCAGCGGCTTAACCTGCGGTCAGAGCCGAGAAGCCGTCCCAATCGAGGAACAAGAATCAAGAATCGAGCCCTGCTGGCCGCGTGAACCGCGCACTGCGGGCAACACGCAAGACAGGACACGCTACACTAGGCTGGAGAAGGCACTTGCCGCAGCGAGGTGCGACTGGCATGTAAGCCGGTGAACGCGTGCAAAACGCCAGGGCAACACAGCCTACCAAGCCACTTGAGCACAGCAGCTGGCAATCGCTATGACAGAAGCCCCGCGATATGCGGATGACGCCCCAGAAGGGAAGGCAGAGCCGCCAGCTGGAGAAGTCAATTCACAACAGATCCCTGCCTGGCACTAGGCAGTGACACAGAGCCAGGGAGAGAGAGCCTGTCACAGCAGCTCGGCCACTCAGAGGATGGCCGAGGTAGGATGAGGCCCAGGGCCTGTCCCAGGAGTAGAGCAGCTGACCTGGACCATCCACGACAAGGGAGGTGCTGGTGGCTTCATCACTAGGGCATAGCAACCACTCCACGGTGTCTATAGACAGGGGGCCAGCAGAGTGGACCTGATGAGACACTAACGGAATGACAGGAGGTGTCAGCTCACTGAGCGGGCACCTGCTCTGGCCAGGTGACCCGCGATAAAGGGGCAACCCACTAGACAGAGCCAGCGCTGCGTGCTGGAGCACACCCACTTGCCGGTTGACGTATCAGACACAGCGAGGGCCGACTGGCATGTGAGTCAGCGAACCGCGGGCTATACGCCAGAGGAACACAGCAGCAGTACAGCTGCAAAGACGCAGGGCCAAGGCTGGGAAGCAACCTGTAGGGTCCATCCAACCACGGAGCCGCCCAGCCATCTGCAGACGGAGGGCTGGCGGTCTATCCCACTAAAAGCCAAGCGGGGACTTAACCCGAAGTTCTGCCCCAGGGCTGAGCGGTCGCTAGCGCTGTCCACAGACAGGGGAGCAGCAAGAGTGAACTTCGAAAACGAGACACCCATGCACAGCGTCGCAGGCCGGAGAACACCCACTCGCTGGCCGAATAATCAGACACAGCGAGGCCCGGCTGGCGTGTAAACTGGCGAAGTGCACGCAACACGCCAAGGGAACACAGCCAGGAGCTGCAGCAGCTGACATGCCAGAGAGAATCCGGCTAAAATAGGCTGGAGAACGCAAACTCGCTGCAGCGAGGTCCAACTGGCGTGTAAGCCAGCGAATGCAGGCAACATGCCAGGGGAAGACTGCCCGGAGCTGCAGTGCAGCCAGGGACGTGACTCACCGGGGATGTCAGCTCACTGAGCGGGCCCTGCCGGCCACGTAAACCCGCAACATTTGGGCAATGTGCCAGACAGAGAGCCAGCACCGCAGGACGGAGAACTGTCAACTGCTTGCCGAGCCGTCAGACACAGCGAGGTCCGACTGGCGTATGAACCGGCGAAGCGTGGGCAATAGGCCAGGGGAACAAAGCCTGCAGCAGAGCTGGCCACTAGGCCCAACTCAAAGGATGTCAGGAGGGAGGAGAGCAGCTGGAGGACAGCTGAGCCTAGGCTCCAAGTCCTCCCCACCTCAACTGAACACAGCCGTCTCTGCACACCTGCAGAGACCCCACAGCTTCTGTAAAGCGAGGTGGCCGCAGGCCAGACAGACAGTTCCATCAGGCAACCCTAGTCGTCTGACCGGAGCCAAGCGTCATAAACATCAACCTCCTGACCATCAACCTCCACCAGCACAGGCCTCAAGGAGGCGGGGCCATGGG
>NW_024585174.1:0-9827 GCF_018398535.1 Haplochromis burtoni
GAACACCCAACTCTTACCCAATATACCCAGCTGCCCTAAAACCTGTAGAAACTCCAACAACTAAAACAGCAGACGATGCAGGTGTTGAAGTCTCATTAGCCCCCACAGGTGACACAAGTGGTGTTTGGGATCCTCCTGTAGTTCTAGACCATCTAACGAGCGGGCAACAGTCGGCACTGAGGATGATGCTCAGGGAGGAATGTAAAGCTTTTGCAAAAGATGAAAATGATGTACGCTGCATTCCTAGCCTTCGGATGCACATCACTCTCAACGACCAAACACCAGTTCAAAAGACTTACAATAGTGTGCCTAAACCTCTGTATCAGGAAGTAAAAGCTTACCTGCAGGACTAGATCAATAGGGGGTGGGTCACAAAATCCAAGTCGCCTTATTTGTCACCGATAGTCTGTGTTAGGAAAAAGTCCGGTGACCTCAGACTTTGTGTGGATTATCGAGAACTTAATCGCAAATCAGTGCCTGACAGACATCCTATTCCTAGGATACAGGACATGTTGGGCAGCTTTACTGGTAGCTCCTGGTTTACAGTACTAGACCAGTGAAAGGCTTATCATCAAGGATTCCTAGACAAAGACAGTCAGCCACTCACTGCATTCATCACCCCCTGGGGTTTATACCAGTGGGTTAGAATCCCATTCGGACTCAGCTCCACCCCAGCAGAGTTTCAGAGAAGCATGGAGGAGTGTCTTTGGGGTCTGTGTGATGATATCTGTCTACCGTACCTTGATGACAATTTGGTCCACAGTAAAACTTTTGAGGACCATGTTGAGCATGTAAGAGCCGTGCTAAAAAGGTATCAGAAACAAAAGCAAAAAGTCAAAATGAAATAATAATAAAAGCTAATTTAAAAAAAATGCAAATTTATAATAACTCTGGCTAGGCTTAACCCTGGGCTCAGCCTTGGACCTGTGTTGCAAACCACAAGGGGAGAACCACAATTAAGTTAAAACAAGAGGATATCTTCCTTAATTACACAAGGTACAACATTTCACAACACAAAAGAAAATATGTTTAGAAGATTTGGAATTTAATCCAGAATGCCATAACCACAAATATTAAAATGGCAAAAACTGAAAATATAACCACGGACATGTCTGTCAAGGATATCTGACGATGATATTGCAAACAGCTCCTCCTCTTCACTTATTCAAGTAATGTTGGATGTTTTTAAAGAAAGACTGGCTCTGAGGACATTCCCTGTTGCTTCTGAAACCAGCCGAGTATCCATCACATCAATTATTCCTCTCTGATCCACCTCCTACTCTAGGAAGAGGAACAGATGAATTTTTCAGTACTGGTTACCACTTGGATAAAGTTTATTGACAACCCCATCTTAGTCTGGAATTGTAAAGGTCACTTTATGTCTGATAGGGTTCATCCCAGCATTACTGGATTCAAATTGTGCTTTTTTCTACTCTGAGCACTCAAAGGGCTTTTTACTACAAGTGTCATTCATCAAGTCTTGTAAAAGTCCTTTTGAGTATACTTAAGCACCTTATTTAACAGTTATACGTCGATGGGTGCATGATACTACCAGGAAGCAATACACTGAACTGACTCTCGATCTCCTGAGCCACAGTTACCCCAATTACAGTTACAGTTGCTGCCAATCTACATTCTGCTTGTGGAACATTTTATTCTGACAAAACTCTCTGGATAAGCAATAAGAGCAGTGCATGCAGGCAACATGGACCACATAGGCAGGCCACCACACAGACTGACCGTGTATGTGCCTCCCTGTTCACCCGACTCATTACCCAAAGCTTTCAGAGGGTCTCCCTGTTACAACCAGGCCCAAAAAAAGCAAGTGTGCTCCTCTAATCTGAAAACTCCTGTTGTATCCCCATTTATGTTTTTGCTCATTTTTCTAATAATCCAAATTTTGCTTTATTATATGTCCAAATCTGTGGCTGGAAAGTCTTCCCTAATAAATGATTTTATTACCAACTGAAACCTGCTGGTTAAGTGAAAATAACAGGGCTACAGTTATTATTAAAACAACCTTTCCAAAAGGCAAGAAAGGAGGACGAATAGGCAATGTATACAATAATGTAAACCACTGTAAAGAGCTGTCATATGGAACATTTATCTCTTTTGAATATGGTACACTTCTGCTGATATCCTCTTGCTGAACAGCTTTTAGAAACATCTAAAAAATTAAAAATCGAATGCAACCTTTTACTGAATTTACTAAACTGCTACTAGCTGTGTATGTTAACAGTGTTCTTAGCATGGTTGATTTTAGTATAAATATTGTAAATATGATTCCTTGTTAAGAGACTGAAAACTTAATATTACTGGTTAAATTATTTTCAGTGTCAGAGCTGGGTTCATATTCATGCATAATGTAAATGTATATCTGAAAAAAGAGATGAATGAGGAAGAGAAAAAACAGCAGGGTAGCGCACATTTACAACAATCAATTAATGATTAGATGGTAAATGGACTGATTCTTATATAGTACTTTTCTGCTCTCGAACCGCTGTATACAACATGCCACATTCACCCAGTCACACCCATTCTCACGAGCACTGTCTCTAAAATGACTGCTTTCTAACAACATTCACACTCCGATGGATACATCAGAGAGCAACTTGGGATTAGTACCTTGCCCGAGGATACTTGACATGCAGACTGGAGCCAGGGATCGAACCACTAACCTTCCGATCAGTAGGTGATCTGCTCTACCTCCTGAGCTACAGCCACCCCAATTAGCTTAAGTCACAAACATGCATGCCTTGTCATTTCACAGTTAAAGCAATTTTTAATATCCATTTACTTACACTTACCAATTCTACATGTTTCATTACCTGGGCCCTGTTTCAGGAAGCCGGTTTAGTGGAAAAACTGAGTAAGTATACCCTGAGTTAACGAAAACTCTGGGTTTTCGGTTTCACAAAGCGAGTTCAGATGAAGCCTCAGTGAGTCACCATGACGACACACTCCGTGAAGCTAACCTGCCCCCTAGCAGGTTTACTACAACTAACCCTGACTGTCTCCGCCCCTTTGTCGGAAACCTGACAGTAGGAAGTGTCGGACATGGCGTGCCCCTGCCTTGAAGAGCCAGTAGATCGTGAAGCCCGAATTCTCTGCAGAGCTCTCCGCCGGGAGAGAGTGATCAGAGCGCGTTTGGACATTTTATCATTTCCTGATGATTTTCTGTGCGAACGTTACCGTTTCTCAGCACAATCTATAAGTTATTTGGATAACATCCTCAGGCCATATATTACGCATGTGACACATCGCGGACATGCTCTCAGTTCATTACATATTATTTGTATTGCACTTCGGTTTTTTGCAAACGGGAGCTTTCTGTATAATATTGGTGACGCTGAGCACGTTTCCAAGGCTACCGTCTGTCGGGCAGTCAGGAATGTTACAGTTGCACTGAAACGTCTCCTGTACTCGTTTGTGGTGTTCCCCGGTCATAGACCCACAAGATTTATCAAAGAGGGATGTCCACAAAATTGCAGGTATCAGGATGACCAAAACTTAATTTATGATGTGGTGATACTTGAACTACTACTTAAATTTTACATTTATTTTCAGGGTTCCCAGGCGTGATTGGCTGTACAGATGGCACTCACATTCCAATCATTGCTCCTTCAGTAAATGAAGGAGACTATGTGAACAGGAAGTCTTTCCACAGCATTAATGTACAGGTACATAGTTCCCTGTAGCATTTCAAACTAACAGAATTATTTCATTATAGTAATGGATGCTAATTTGTGTTCTCTGCACTGTGAAGATCATATATGATGCTGCCAACATTATCACAAATGTGGAAGCCAAGTGGCCAGGCTCTGTCCATGACTCACAAATATTCCGTGAATGTACACTGAGCACAAAATTTGGACATGGTGAGTTGAGAATACTTTAAAATATATAAAGACCAATTGCTTCAGGGACATTTGAACTGAAGTGTATCCTTCTGTCTTAGGAGAGTTCACTGGCTACTTGCTTGGTGATAGGGGGTATCCATGTTTACCCTATTTGCTTACCCCTTACCCTGACCCTGAACCGGGCCCACAGCAGCGATATAATCTGGCTAATTGCAGGACAAGAGCCAGAATTGAAATGACTATCGGAATGCTTAAGGCCCGGTTCCAGTGCCTGCAAAGACTCAGGGTCACCCCAGAAAGGGCATGTGACATTATTGTGGCATGTGTGATTCTTCACAACATTGCCACAATTAGAGGAGAACACTGTCCTTCTGAACCAAACATCAGCAGTGATCCAAACCATGAACATCCTGACCCTCCCACGGACATACAAGATGGAAGCGCAGTCAGAGACACCATATGTCACAATCATTTCTTTTGACCCATCACCTCAACATGTTGAAAGAAGAATAAACAGATTTTTGTTCAACTGGCTTTATTGGTCGCCTGTGTTTCCTGTACACAAAGTATTAAAAGATGTAAACCTCATAAAGTGTCTCTGTTGCTTCCTCCTCTGTAACAGCTGTCAATGTTTCTTCATTATTTTCCTGTAGTAAAGAAATAAACAACATTGCTGTTCTACTGTAAACTCATATAATCTGTGGAGTATTACTCACAACTGCATGTTGGTCTGGCTCAACAGGAGGCTGCACCAGATGCAGTACACCACCACCATCAACTGATAGAATATGAGGTTTATACAGGTCACTTATAACTTACAAGGGACCAAATGGCAATTAACAAACATACCAATCACCTTACACTTCATTGTCATATTGCTTCTCAAAGACAACCAAGACTGAGGGAAGGCAAAATCAGTAGGAAAATAACTTCACTACAAAATAATCCATTATGGTAAAGAGTTTATCAAATGAATGAGTAGCACTGCAAAGGTGACTGTGAAGAAAGGATGTATGCACATCATGTATTATTTTGAATTTACCCCCTATGTAGGCACTTGTGTCTTGCGGGTTATTGACTCAGAGGATGTCCCCGCAGAGATGCCTTCGGCCACAGGGCGCCCACTGTTTTGGCTGAGGGCCAACTGCTCAGCCTCTGTGAGTGGTGGTGGTGGAGGACCCCCACCTGTTTTTCGGGCCTCCGCTTTTTTTCTGTTGGCTATAACGGGTCACATTTGAGCATACAGAGTAAGCAAATATGTACTTGTAATGTGCTCAGATAATTTCAATAAGTGCTTACAGAAAGAAAATTAATGTAGCCTCTAACTGCAATTGATTTACATGGGACAAACAGACCAAGCACTATGGCTCATAATACAATTACACCTCACCTGTTTGGACTATATTTTTATATTTCATTTTTACTTGCTGCCAGAGAACGTTTGGGGCCTGTTGGGTTGCACCTGCGCTCACATCACGATCACAAAATAAAATGTATAAAATAAAAAATAAAATATAATAAATAACGTGTTAAATGGGTGGAAATCCCTAGATCAATGTTTAAATTAACACTCACGCATTGACTCTGTCGGCTATGTTTTGCCATGCATGCTCCCTTTCTTTTGCAGCTGAGGCTGTGTTACTTTTTTTCTGCAAAATTTGCATGTTATCGGCATATGCTGCCATCAGAATTTCGGCCTCAAGCGCTGTAAAATACATTGACCGCGCCTTCTTTCCCTCCGTCTCCATGGTGACTCGCTTAATCTGTGCTCCACTAATCAGGGCTTTATGTATCCTCGTGCGGCGCTTAACTTGGGGTTAAAGCAACTCCGCGTTGATTGAACTACTTGTTATCAGCCTTTCTGAAACCGAATATTCCGAGTTGGACAGTTCGGGGTTACTCAACCCTGAGTATCGTTTTTCACTCTGAGTTTTCTAAACCGGCTTCCTGAAACAGGGCCCTGGTGTTAGTGGAAAATGATTCTATGTTTCTTTACCTTCTTTTAAATGTACAAAGATGCCTTTTCTCTGCCCTTTGTCTATGGTTAGATTAGTTTAGAATTATCCTCTTAGACTTTCCCAGCGAAGACATATTGTTTTGGGACATATTGTTTTAGATTGTTTTATCTCTCACAGCTTTCTCCCAGCTCTCTGCTGACGAGACTAGCGCCACATATGGAGTTGTTTATTTTATCTGTTTATTATTTTCTTATCCTGTTCTCACTGTCTTTCCTATAAAAAGTGCCAAGCCTCTGTTCACGACGTGAGTTGTTCTCAGCAGCTCACCCGTGTTCACGTTAAAGCATAAAAAGAAACCTTGTCTCATTGTGTCTTTATTTCTCCTGGGTTTTTTACAGAGTTTTCCCCCAATACCTGGGGAATTTACAAACACTTTTCATTGGGTCCAAATCACAGTGAAAGGCACTCAAGGTAGTCCCCTACATGACTCACCTAAGCTTCAGGAGTCAACACATATGGTGCACCCCAATGGGGCCTAAATGATTCAGAACCCACAGTTTCACTTTGCCAAGATGGACGTATATACACCACTGGCTAATTGACATGCTCAACACTGATGTGGTGATGCAACACACAGTTGAAATAGAACAGTTATAAAAATCTACAAATGAGCAGGAATGCATTTAGGACAGACTCCATGATGCAGATTTGCAAATCTGACTATGAAAACTACAAAGCCACAAAAACAAAAGTCTGACAGAAAGACATGGCAGAAAGCAGCTAACTGGATTCATCACAGGTCCAAGACCTCGTTCCAGTCCATTGCTACTTCACCCTCTCCAGCACTCATGGTCACAAACAGGTCCTAGGGACTTCTGCCCTATAATGCAGCCTTCTGGGACTAAATTCCACATAGACATTCTCTTGTGCCGAGTACTAGAAGGGGAAATGGGGCTAGAATTCTTCACTCCGCCAGAAATACTTTTTCACTCGTTCATTTTTGCTCACAGCTGTCACAAGAAAACTAGTTTGGAGTTGTTCTTATGAGTAAGAAAGAAGAAAGGGGAAAAAGGAAAGTGGAAGAAAGAAAGAACTGGCACCACTCTGTGCATTCTGATGATGCTCAACATATTACCAGTCACACATCTGGCATGTGGACTCTTGAGTATGCAGAACAAATTAGTGAAGAACGAAATGTACCTAAGGCAAATTCAAAGTGTGGAAAGTCCGGGCACGGTTTGGTACATCCAGGCAGTATTAAGCATGCTGTCAAATTTAACTATACTATTATATTAGAATGTTCCAGCTTTCTCCAAATTCTGAAAGAAAGGTAATCTGAAGAACATTGCTTCTCGTTTGTTTTAATTTGTTTATATATATTGAATTCTTTGGCCTGAATGCCAAGAGTCATGTCTTCATAGCTTTGTAAGCAAAAGTGGTGAATACTTCTAGACATAATTTTGGTTTTTCTTTGTATTTTTAATAAATTTACAAATATTTCAAGCAAACATTTGTTTGTTGAATTGTTTGTTTGTTTTGCCATTTTGGGATATTGTGTTTAAAACTTTAAGAAAGATTTTTTTAAGATTTCATGAAAAATAAATGTAATCCATTTTAGAAGGTGGAGCAAGTGAAACTGTGAATTAGGCCTGCTTGATATAAGGATATATATTGGATGACGATATGAAAATTTCTATTGTTTCATATTACGCTATCATTTTTTCCGTGGTGTTGCAAAATAAACTGTTTATGGCAATATTTTTTCACCATTTTGATGGTCACTGTAGTGGCTATATTAATTTCTTAAAGTTCTCTCTTTCTCTTATATTCAAAATAACCACACTACGGACAGACAAACGACTGTTTTTACGCGTTGTCGTTAGCAACGACAGTAAACCTAGCGTGTGGCTCCGCTGTCCGCTTGTTTATTTTCCACGTAAACCTTTCACAATAAAGCTGAAGACCCTTTTGAGATTTTTAAAAAATAAACTGAAATGACGACTAACAGAAGGACCAGTCAAAACAAATCAAGGATCTTAATTATAAACGAGGGGCTACCTCTGTAGCATGGAGATGGTTTGTTTATGATAAGTCTGACATGGACCAGAAAACTGTATTATGCAAATTATGCAGGAAATCGGTCTCCACCTCAGACTCAAACACAGCAAACCTCTTCTACCAACTACGCAAGAATCACGTGAAAGAGTATGAAGAAAGTTTACGGATGAGAAGCACCATCAGGTGCTCAAAATAAACCTTAGACTCAAACCTTAGAACAGACTTTGCCCCACAGCACGCCATGTAATAAATACTCACAACGAAAATGGCGGCTGTTACAACTGTATAGTTTCATGCATCGGTCAAAACACTTGACTCCAGGTACACAACACCCAGCTTAAAACACTTCACACAAGTCGATTCATAGAATTTAAAGAAAAGTAACATTTTTGTGATACATATTGGTGTCGGGACGATAAATGTCTTATATCGGGATATGAGGTTTTGGTCATATCACACAGCTCTACTGTGAATACTTTCTGGATGAACTGTAGACACTCTACAGAGTGAGTGAAGGTGTTCATATTGACAAGGTCATCAGACCTTGTACCACTCCAGTTGGTGCCATGAAAAGAGTCTTTTAGCATGTCTACGGCTCGGGCAGAGGTCATCTTGCCACTCGTAATCATTGATACGGCTGTCTTTAGTCTCTGACTGTACTTTGGAATAAGGAATATAGTGTTATTATCAGACTCACTAATTGGTACTCTCATGATATCCCTCAGGTATACTGCAGAATGAGCAGCAATTCCTGTGGATTGTACATAGATGTCTCACCACGTCATAAGCCAATCAGTACTTCTGCTAAATGAGCTAATAAATTATGGCTAACATCCCGTTAATATGTGGCATGTAGAAAACAGTGGATGACTTTAGGTGGCCACAGTGGACAATGCTGTCCCTACAATCTGTTTAGTCTCCCCAAAAGCCACCCACTCAAATCATTCATTTGTTCACCACCTGATGCTGGTTCCTATCACTGCAAATTTTTTACTTGTTTTTAGAGATCACTCTAAAACATGCTCAGGGCTGATGATTACAGCGACTGGTATAACTAGTCCAGGCATTTATTTTGCCTGAGAATTTTGTGGTACACTGGACAGCAAGTTAAGAGCATAAATTTCAGATTGTTTCCTATTAGTACTTATCGTGTACAGCAAGAAACCATAAGATGATAAAGGTTTGCCATCCTCTAATCTTGGATATCATTTAAAAGCGCAGTAGAAAATGAACTGGAAACAACTGTTAAGTGACTCTGACAGGATCCAGAAAGCTTCTGTGCTTAATGGTGCATTTTTTTCATTTAAGAATAATGGCATATTAAATTCATATATAAATAGTGTTCAGGTTGGTGTCCATTTATTATCACAAAGTAGCTTCAAGTTCTGTTAGTCAAATGAGCTTTCTCTTGTTCTGTTTTTTACTGAGACTAAAAGAATAATAGAGCTCATGCAAAACAAAATCTGTTTTGGAGGCCGTTGCTCCTCGATATCTACAATGACTCATAGGTTTCTGTTAAAGGGGACTGACACATCGTGTTCTGTTTCAGATAAGAATAATGTTCAACTGACACAGTAATTGAGTTTCCAAAATTGCTTTATGAGATTGGCTGACTGTTGTGAACTACATTTCAACCGACCACAAATATGAGGTCATTTGATCAGAGTTATAGCAGCAGTGAAAAAGCAGAAACCACTGCTATGTTAGAAGGAAAATCAAATGTCCTATTAAAGGTGGTTATTTGACAGCTGAGGCTTGTAAAAAGGACAGACAATTATCTTGTAATATTTCAACAAAATACCATAGAAAGTTGGTCTAAAACAAGTCAGGCAGAATTTTAAATGTATAATTTTCTTTTAAATAAAAACAGCAGTCACTGCACTGCTATGGAACGCCAGGACTGCCATAATGAATTAATTAAATACACCATTAAATAATTAATTAAATGTGT